>NW_020954556.1:48308785-48316773 GCF_900497805.2 Vombatus ursinus | reverse complement strand
CTTCTCTTCTATAAAATGAGAAGGAGGTAGACTAGATGGTCTTTGAATTATATTATTATATAATATAATTGATTATATTATTATGTTATATTATATTATATTATAATATTATATTATATTATTATATATTGATTATAATATATTGATTATATAATATAATTTGAATTATATTATTATATAAAAGAAATGTCATATAAGGATCTGTTCAATGAAACAGAGATACTTAACTTGAGAGGCAGAAGACTTGGCAGGGACAAGCTAACTGATGATCTCTTGGGGCAAGATAACGGTTTTCAAATATATGAAGAGCAAGAAAAAGAAAGATTAGATATGTTTTGTGTCATCCCTAAAGACATAACCAGGCCCTGTGAGTGTAAATTTCCTTACTTCCTTAGAAATTTTAAAAAATGGGATGGGCCAAACTTAGGAGGAAGTGAGTTCCGAATATCAACGGAGGTCTGCAAGTGGAAGATGAATGTCTGCTTCTAGGGTTGTGGTAAAAGGAATTTGTTCGTGCCCGCAATGTGGCAACACTAGGCATACCAAGTCAGATAAAAGAATGAGGGGGTGCTGGTGGTGCACGAACTCATCCCTCCCTGACTTATAAGACTGAAGTGACCTCCTGCTGAGCATCCCACCTGATGGTCACTGAATCACCAAATGTTAGATAGAGTTGCATAGTGCCTGACACATGTTGTTCAGTTGTTTCAGTTGTGTCTAACTCTTTGTGACCCCATTTGGAATTTTCTTGACAAAGATATTGGGGTGGTTTGCCATTTCCTTCTCCAGCTTATTTTTATAGATGAGGAAACTGAGGCAAACAGGGTGAAGTGACTTGTCCAGGGTCACACATTAATAAGTGTCTGAGGTCAGATTTGAACTCAGGTCCTCCTGACTTCAGGGCGGGTGCTCTATCCACTGGGCCACCTAGCTGCCCCAGGACACACTGTAATAGCACAAGACCCTAATCCCTTAAGCACTGATTCCTTAAATACTCCACTGGGAGACTTCCCGTCACCTTGACATTGAACATGATTACTCTTTGGGTTCATCTATTCAATAAGTTCTAAAATCACTTAACTCTACTTTGATCTAGTCTATGTATTTCCTTCATGATCACAAGAATAGCGCAAGACCTTTTTTCCAGTGTTTTGTTAAAATCTTGGCAAACAATATTCATAGCATTCTCCTGATCTACCTACCAGTCTGCTAATTCATAAAAGAAGGAAATGAGGTTATCCTGGTATGACTTGTGGTTGATGAAGTCAGGTTTTTACAATCACTGCTTTTTTTCCCTCAGATATTCACTGATATTCACCTTAATAATGCGCTCTAAAACTTGGCTAGGAATTGGAATCAAACTCACTGGCCTGTAGCTCGCAAACTCTCTGCTTCTCTGTCTCTGTCTCTCTTTGTCTCTCTCTCTCCCCCTCCTTCCCTCCCTCTCTCTGTCTGTTTCTCTCTCTGTCTGTTTTTCTTTCTCAGGCATGGATGCATAAAGACAAACTAACATGACAAAAGATCAGTCAGGAATCTAGAGTAGAGACCAACTTCTGAAAACACAATCAGAAAAAATAATGATAAAGAGGAAGCACCAGTGTCAAGTTAACTTAACAAGTATTTATTAAAATGCTTATTATGCATCTGGCACCGTGTTGAGCATCTATGAGGATACAAAGAAAGGTGGAAACAGTTTCTGCCCCCTGGGAGCTCACAATCTCATGGGAGAGACATGTTGCAAACAACATTAGAAAGTGATCACCTTAAGGGCAGGGTCTGTCTTTCCTATGTGTCTCCCCAGTACTTTACCTACAGTAAGTGCTTAATAAATCATTCATGCATTCATATACAAAACAAGATATGTACAGGATAACTTGGAGATAATCTCAGAAAGAAGGCACTAGTATTAGGGGAGACCAGGGAAAGCTGCTTTCAGAAGGATGTGTTGAAAGAGAACTGGATTTGGAGTCAGAGGCTGTACTAGGTCTAAATCCTGGCTCTGACATGGGGACAGTCAGTTTCCTTGTCTCTAAAGTGAAGGGAGTGGAGAAGGCTTTTCTGGCCCCAAATCCTATAACCCTATGCATCTGTGGTCAATGCATTTTTTTAACAGTCAGAGACACTTGGCTCATATTCCATCTGTTTTCAGTGGTCTAAAATTCTGGGAGGATCAAAAACCATGCACCTGTTCCTTGTCTCACTGTTGCCTTGAGAAAGGACAAGTCGTTTGGTGACAGACGAGGAAAGGGGTTTCTCATGCTTGGATACTGATGACATGGATGAAAGGAACTATTAGGCACTTCAGGATCTAGGGGCACCTCAGATAAGGACTGACAGAATGCAGTGACAAGAAGAAAGAGAAAACCAAGTGTCTGGACTTCAATGAAGGTGACTTCTCACCTGATACAATCAGCAGGTAGTGATGCTGCTGAGTTTCTAAGCACGTCTGTCTCTCTCCTTCATTGAGAACTAACCATGAGCTTTTTTTTTTTTTAATTGACTGTCCTTATCTTGCCCCAAAGTGCAGGGACCATTCCTGAGTCTGATCCCACTGTGATTGGCACACAAGTTTTGACTTGCTGTTTCTGACTTGGGCTGGTTTGCCCTTCCCTAGGTAGCCTGGTGGCCGCTTGGTGCAGGGACCTTGGTCTCTTGGTCCCAGACATAGTCTGGATTCCCAATTGGCTTTAGTCCATTTGCAACTCAGAACTCCAGAGCTCAAGCAATCCATCAGCCTCTCTCTCCTCAGTAGCTGGGGTTACAGGCATGTAGTTCCAGGCTTGGCTTGTATTTTTTAAAAATAAGTTTTTATTGAAATCTTTTGTTTTCACATCACAATTATTTCTAGAAATAGCATCCTTTTCCTCTCCTACTTCCAGTTTGATTTAACAAAACATCCCTCTATAGTGACTAGTGCCCACGTTTTGCCTTGGTAGTCACCACCTCTCTGCATGAGGTGGGAGATATGTTTCATTATTCCTTTTAGATTACCATCATTGGTTTGTTTATTTTTTTTTAAGAGTTCAGAGTCCTTTTGGTGATTTTTTTCATTTACATTGTGATAGTCGTTGTGAATATTGTCATTTGATTATGCTTACTTAATTCCACATTGAGTCATACAAGCCTTCGCATGATCCTCTGACTTCATATTTTTCCTTTCTTACCACACAATAATATTCCGTTATCTTTGTGTACCACAATTTTTAGCCATCCCCCAAGTGATGGGCATTTATTTTTCTTTCAGTTCTTTGTTAACACAAATACCAACAGTGTATAATAATGAGATATGTATATACACATATATATGTATATTTATATAACAGTTATAAGGGGCAGGAACCGTGGAAAGCACTTTATAAATATTAACTCATTTGATACTCAGATAGCCTTAGGAGGTAGGTGGCTATTATAATCCCCATTGTACAGATGAAGAAACTGAGGCAAACAGAGGGTTTGCCCAGGATCTGTCTTCCCATGGTCCCTCCAACATTGACCATTAACAGTTTTGGTTATCTTTGCAAATTTACAGCATGTAAAGCCAAACCTCAGAGCTGTTTTAATTTGTATTTCCCTTACTATTAGTGATGTGGGTCATTTTTCCTAATGGTCACTAGTTCTTCTTTTAAAAATTCTATAAAGGCTGGGAGATGAAAGATGGAATACTGTATTCAGGAACTACAAGCAGTCCTTCTAGCTGGAACCAGGATGTATGTCCTCTTCATTTTCATTCAACCTAGATAATCAATCAGTTGCCAAATCTTGTCTTTTCTATCTCTATAACATCTTTCATATCTGCCCCCTCTTCTTCATCCACACAGTTACTACCTTAATTCAGGTCCTTATCCCCTCTTGCCTGGGCTATTATCTCTGTCCTGATCAATCCATTCTCCACTCCACCTCTAATGTGCAGGTCTGATCATGTCAACCCACTCCCGCATAAACTCCTGGAGTTCCCTATTACCTCTAGGATCAGCTGTATTTAAATATCTCCATAAACTGGTCATGTCCCAACTTTCCAGTCTGACATATTATTCCTGCACAAATTCTGGGATTCAGCCATCCTGACCCTGGATGAAAATCTGGCTGCAGAAGCCTGTTGAATCCATATACATACAGCTCTGTCTCCTATCTTCATACCTTTGCGTCGGCTCTTCCAGCAGATTGCCCTCTATCCTTACCCTGGCTTCTTGTAATACTAGCTTTCCTTCAAGACTTAGCTCAAAGACCATCTTTTGCATGCAGACTTTACTCCTGATTCCCCTAAACTGCCAGCTCCCCAAACTACCTTATTCTTATTTTGTATATTTTATCAGTATACTTATCTATGCATGTGTTATCTTCCTCATTAGGCTATAAACTCCTTGAAGGTAGGGACTGTATTGTGTTTTGTATCAGATTTGTATCTTTGTATTGTATTTTTAAAATTGAATTTGTAGCTTTGTATTCTTGGTGCTTAACACAGTGCTTAGAACTTGGTGCTGATGGACTGAATAATTAAACGTTCTTTTTTCTTTTCTTAATGCTATATGTAGCCTTTCTAGAGCTATTTCATATAATAGTGGGGACAGAGACCATGTCTGTTTTTCTCTTATTTGCATGGGGAGAATTCTTAGTATTGCTCTTTTGCAGTTAGTACTAGGTCTTGGTTTAGATTTATGCTTTTGATCATATTAAAAGGGCCCTGCCACAGCAATGCTCTTTTACGGGTTTTTAAAAATATAAATCAATGGATGCTGTAATTTGTCTAGAGATGTTTCTGCTTCCATTAAAATAATAGTGAGGTTTTTGCTGGTTTTTATTATTTGTATGATTAATTAGGCTAATTGTTTTTCTGAATGTTGAAAGCATCCTTATATCCCAGGCATGAATCCAACTTGGTTATAGTAAATTATTTTCTGGATATACTTTGCAAGTATTTAATTGAAAATGTTTGCATCCATATTCTTTAGTGCAATTGATCTGTAGTTCTTTCTGCGTGTTGTGTTTCTTTAAAATCTCCCTGATTTGGATCTCAGAATCATATTAGTCCCATAAAAGGAGTTTGGTATGGGGCTTTCTGTCTTTATTTTTGAGGACAATTTTTGTAATAGGTATAATTGCTCTTCAGATATTTGATAAAATTCACTTGTCAATTCATCTAGAGTTGGGATTTTGCTCTTGGGCAGTTAATTTAGAATTCACTCTATTTCTTTTTTACATACACACACAGAGCAATTTATCCTTTTTTAAAACTTTCATTTTTATTGTCATATAATTGTACCTGGTAGTTTCTAATAAAACTTTTTATTTCCTTTTTAGCATGTTCATCTTTTATTTTGCCAATCTGATCTTCCATTCTCCATCTCTTGATCAGACTGGCAAATGGTTTGTTGATTTTGCCAGTCTTTTTATTTTTTTTTAAACACGTTTTGGTTTTCAGTTCTTTTTTTTTTATTTTTTTCAAGTTTCTCTATTTCCTTTGTAGTTTTTCAGATTTTGTCTTTTGTAATAATCTTAGGGTTAATTTTTAAATTTCCTAGTCTTTTTATTTGAATGTTCAATTCCTTGATCCTTGTTTTTTATAGTTTTCAGAGATATAAATGTTTTCAGAGATATAAATTTTTCTCTGAAAACTAATACTTATAGTTAAATACTATAAATTTTGTATTTTTGTTTTGTTTTTATGATTTATTCTTTGAAAACATTCAGGTCATCATTATTCTCTGTTTAGGTCTGTATCTTTTGCTCATGCTTTTTTTTATTAGTGACTGTTTTTGTTGTATTATGATCTGTAAAGGATGTTTATTGTTTTTGTGCTTTTACATTTATAATTCTTCTATGCCTTAGCACATGATAAATTTTTGGAAAGGTACTAAAGGATGCTGAATATGTGTGCATTTTTTAACATTCCTTTTCAGAAGTTGCCATAGACCAATCAAATCTAGTTTTCAAAGAACTTATAAAACCCCGTATTTCCCTTATCTTTGTCAGATTTATGTAACTCTAAAAGAATAATAGTAAAAAAGTCCTACTATCATGCATTTCTATCATTGTCTTCTTGTAATTTGCCTAGCCTTTTTGTTAAGAATTTAGATGTTTTGTCATTTGGTGTAGACATTTAATAGTTCTTCTCCCCCCCCCCCACCCCTTGTCAGTAGTGGGTTTGCACATCATATAGTTTTCCTGTTTGCCTTTCTTGACATTATCATTTTATATCATTGCCTTATTGGAAATTATGGTTGCAGCTGTGACTGTTCTAGTGATCTAAAGTGTAATAGATTTTTGTCATATCCTCCCATTTTCATTCTGTAAATGCGGTGTCTCGTATTATTAGTGATTTCTTCACACGTGTAAATCTTACCTCTTTACTGAGATGGCAAGTATCTCAGGGGCATGGATCATGAATCACTTTCCAGTCCCACTCTACCATGTCTTGGTCATGCCGCCTCTGTGAATGTCTCCCAAGTCTATGCACCTCATTTTAGGAGTAATATTGTCCAACTGTGGCATGTCCAGAGATGAGCTGCCCAGATGGAAAAGGTCTATAAGCCATGCCGTTGAAGGTCTCTATCACAATGCTTTCTTCGTAAAAGTCCTCCACTAAATGTTTGTTGAGTGATTAAGTCAGTTGTTGGGTTAAAGAAGATATGGGGGAGAGAGTATGAATGGCTATTGACATACAAAAGGACAGAACTAAGAAAGTTTCAGACAGGGTGGGTTTTAGCTCAGGGTAAGATGCCTTTACCTAATTATCATAACTGTTCAAATGATAAGCTTCTTCCTCGTGACATTTTGTGTTTTCTGTCACTGGCAGTGTTTGAGCAATGGCTAAATGTCATTTGTGAGGGGTACTAAAGAAGGACTTGCTGCCCTTAGGAGTTCAGACAACCTAGAAGGTCCCTGCTAGCTCTGGAGAATCGGTAATTATTTTGATTTCAATTATTCATCATTGTTTGATGGCATTGAATCTGTGTCGAATTTGTAATTTCAGGCATAAGATGACTTTGGTCTTAGTCTTTCCATCTGTAAAACTGGGATAGTCAACCTTACCCTCACTATACCTTACGTTAAAGAAGTGAAAAATTGAAATGCTAATGAAAGTGCTTTAGATGTGTGGTTGTCCTATAGATACGGGGGATTTCATTTTCTATCCTGCCCCATAAGTCAGCAGTTCAAATGGGTAAGGGTACTTGAAAAGGTCTACTCTTATAAAGATCTGTAGGGGTTGTCACTAACCCCCTTGACATGCTCCCATCTTCCTCCTCTCTCTCTACAGCATCTGTCAGAAGTAGCAGAAGCAGAGAATGGAAGGAATCCATCTATAGAACAAGATTTGCTTTTATTTTGTCATATAGAGAAAACACAGGGTAAAGCTTATATCACTGTAGAGTCACATGCTTTTATTAATGCAGAACTGACCTTTTTCTTATGATATCATTGAGAAATGAATGTTACCCATAAATGAATTATCTATGAAATGAAGTTTTCTCTAAAAATTGAAAAAGAGAAAATTTCACTGTTTACAGTCTAGTCTTTCTCAAATGCATTATATCCTTGCCTGACTTCTTCAACAGAATATATAAAATATATTTTAAATAGATATCCAACTATTAATTATATTTAACATAAAATGTCCTTAATATAAATTATAAAATCTACATAATTTTATTCATGTTTATTATTTATTTATATCAAATATAATACAAAATTGTATTTAATATAAATAATAAAGAAATAATAATCTTTAATAAAACATTTAAATATGAAATATATTATAATCAAAAATTGATTTTTAAGATTATTATTATTTGTTGGGCCTGACTTTGTACGGATCTAACACATGCTTGTAGATTGTTTTGATGGTACAAGATGATTATGATGAATATCAATTAGTGATAATATAGCCATTCCCTCTGGAGCTGATGAGGCACTCTTAAACTGAATGACCCTAGACTGTTATTCTGTGTGTGTGTGTGTGTGTGTGTGTGTGTGTGTGTGTGTGTGTGTGT
>NW_020954556.1:48085444-48308775 GCF_900497805.2 Vombatus ursinus | reverse complement strand
TGTGTGTGTGTGTGTGTGTGTGTGTGTGTGTGTGTGTGTGTGTGTGTGTGTTTAGTGAGGCAGTTGGGGTTAAGTGACTTTGCCCAGGGTCATACAGCTAATAAGTGTCAAGTGTCTGAGTCCGGATTTGAACTCAGGTCCTCCTGACTCCAAGGCCAGTGCTCGATCCTCTGTGCCACCTAGCTACCCCTGTTATGCTTTTTAAATTCCTTTAATTGCTTTTAAAATTTTTATTGATAACTTTTATTTCTCAATATGACCCTCCTTCCCTACTCAGAGAACTGTCCCTTATAAAAAAGAATAAAAAAAATGAAGAGAAAGAAATGAGCTCAGCAAACTCACACGCTAATTGTCTCTCTCTCTCAATGAAGCACCATATGGCTGTTTTTTGTTTTTTAGTATTTTTGGTAATATTTTAAATATTATTTGTTAATATATTTGTTAATATTTTTGTTTCTTCTCTTCTTGTAAACAGGCACTTGAGAGAATGTGTCCTCCATTGGTAGCCAGTCTCCTTCCTACTTCTCTAGTTTGCTACTATGCATTGGTTTTGTGAGCTGGGAAATTGTGATAACCAAGTTTATTAGAGTTCTGTGTTGAATGAAAGTCAGTAAGAGACTTTCAGTCAGAGGGTGCAAGGGACTCTGGATATAAAAAATAAAGTATTTATCAAATATAAAGTATTTAGACTTTATACTTCATGGACTTCATGATGGCTGTTTTGGCTACTCAGAGGCCCTTGTCTTTTTAAGATTTGTGATTGTTTTCCAGAAGGCATATGCTATAAAAATCAATCAATCGTCAAACATTTAATAAGTGTCACAATGTGATAGGCAGGGGGCTAGATGATGGGGATTCAAAGATGAAATTAAAATATTCCTCGCGCTCAAGAAGCTTTCTTCCATAGGGGAAGATGATGCTAACAAATATAAGTATATAAAAATAAGTATGTTCAAAATATAAGCATCTAGGGGCAGCTCGGTGGTACAGTGGATAGAGCACTGGCTCTGGAGTCAGGAGGACCTGAGTTCAAATCCAGCCTCAGACATATAACACTCACTAGCTGTGTGACTCTGGGCAAGTCACTTAACCACAATTGCCTTAGCGGAAAAAAAAAAAAAAAAAAAAAAGACCTGGAGTGAGGAAGACCCCAGTTCAAATGTGACTTCAGACACTTATTAG
Organism: Vombatus ursinus; assembly: GCF_900497805.2. Taxonomy (NCBI): domain Eukaryota; kingdom Metazoa; phylum Chordata; class Mammalia; order Diprotodontia; family Vombatidae; genus Vombatus; species Vombatus ursinus. Next base: position 48,307,593 of record NW_020954556.1, on the reverse strand, counting down.
CGGTGTGACCTTGGGCCAGTTGCTTGACTTCTGTCTTCCTCAGTTTCCCCAACTGTAAAATGGGGATAATCATAACAACACTTCACTGGGTCGTTTTGACAGTTAAATAAGATACCTTAGAAAGCTCTTTGTCACCTTAGAGAGCTACCTAGATGCCAGTTATAATGACTATTGTCATTACAATGAGGAGTCAGAAAGTTGTCTCACCTGAGAAAAGCTGTGCTCCCAGATGCCCCAGGGTCTCTTGCCGACTTTGCTCCACAGGCTCCCAGATCCGAAAGAGCGTCCTTTAGCTCTCACCTTCAGTCTGTCAGGAGAAGCGGTATTTAGGAACCTGTCCCTGTACAGTGAACTTAGCTGTCCAAAGAGTTTTCCAAGAGAGGCTGTGCCTCACCTTGATCTTGGAGGGCAGAAGAAGTTTCTTTTGAATGAATTAGCCAGGAAATCTTCATATTTCTCTGTTGCCAAGAGGCCCTGCCCACAAGCTGGAAAAATGAGGGGAGGAAAGCAATTGGGAAGATGTCTCAAAATCAGAGATTGTTTTTTTTTTCCTCTACAGAGGACTTTACTATTATTTTTTTAATGCCAGCTCTGGGCCTGTTGATATTTCAGGATAAACTCTGGCTTCTGCCAAGAGGCACTTGTAGAAATTACAAAAAACCAAGTGTGGCTCCAAAGAAGAGATATGAGAAGACACTTCCCCAACCCCGACTCTTTGCAGAGGTCCATGGGTGAGGTATATTTGAGTAGATTTTCAGACATTTTCAGTGCATTGATCAATTTTGTTGTTTTTCTCCTTGTTCATTTTTCTTTTCTTTTCTTTTCTTTTTTTTCCAGCAAAAGACAAGGTTTATTAGAACATCTGTCATATTGGGCAGGCTCTTAAGGAGTCTGAACATTAGTAAGCTATTGGCTAGATTTTAAGAATCTGAGCAGTGGCTAGATTGTAAGAATCTAAGCCCATTTTTCTTTAAAAATATTATTTGTCATATAGGATAGCTCTTTGGGAGAGATAGTGGGGGAAATTTAGGTGATATAAAAATACCAATTTTATTTTTAAAAAAGAAGTCACTTTCAGGACAACCCCACGTGGAGAAAAAGCAACCTTCTTTCAGATATATTTTAAAGCTGTTAATAGAAGGAAATGCTCAGTTTTGACACATGCTTGACTTGCAAGGTTCTTCAGAGAGCATTCTCTGCAGAAATTTATCAGGCTTATGGATCCTTTAAGTATCGGGTATCCAGTCACTTCCTCGTTGCGGCCTTTCCCCCTCCCTTCCCTCCCAGTCCCAGGTTGTAACTATCTCCTTTTTTCCTTTCCCAATTTACTTTGTTTTGTCTTATCTATGTCTATGCTGTATCCTCACATTCTCCCTGCCAGGCCCTCCCCCCCACACCCCCCACACCCCAAATGTAAACTTGTTAAGGGCAAGGGAGTATTTTGTGTTTATCTTTATGTCCTTTGTGCCTAGCACAGTGCCTGATAATAGTGGGTGCTTGATACATGCCCACTGAAATGAATTGTTGAGTCTGGTTAATTGGGTTTATATAGCCTTGACTAGAAAAAGAATTTAAAAAAAAAAATCTGCTTATGCATTTCTTTCCTTCCTTCTTTCCCCCTTCCTTCCTTTCTTTGTCCCTTTCCTTCTCTTCTTCCTCTCTTTCCTTCTTTCTCTCTTCCTTTTCTTCCTTGTGGATTCAAGGGAAGTTATACATCACTTTCCAAATCAGCTATTCTCTTTTCAGTTTAAATTGCTTCTGTATCACTGTTTTACTGTTAACCTTAAGTATGTTTCAGTTAATAGAACTGAGATTGGAATTTGATTTAGCATTAAATTAATGGTCCCAAAGGGTTTTCTTCCCACTTAGAACCCTCCTGGTTCCTAGCAAAACCTGGGTCCACTTCAGTCATTTTTCAGTACAGTGCAATACAAAACATTAATTAAGCACCTGCTGTGTACGGAGCACTGTGCTACGTAGCAGGGTTTAGAATTTAGGTAAGATACTATCCTGACCTCAGAGAACTTCTAGTCTAGCAGTCCAGGCACCAAGAGAGTTATTTTCTAGAGCTTAAAAAAAAATAACTAAAAAAAAATCATTATAGGGTTTTCAGGTATGATAGGAGTAGGGAGGTAGATACTTATTTCTTTCCTTGTCATTGCTATGGGTAAGACCTATTGGCACTGGGAAGAAAAAGTCCAGTACATGATTGCGTCGCCCACTCCTCGCCCTGTGGTTAATCTGATAGTGGCAGAGGGGTGGGTAATCATGGCTCCTCCACTTCAATCCCCTCCTCTCTTTGCTTATCCTTGTGGATTAGTTTTCCTTTTAAAGCATGGGAATTTGTTGTTGTTATGGTACATCAATGTAAAGGGAGCCTACACAACTGCTCAGAAATCTCAATTTCCACTGAAGGCCTTATTGTTCAATGCCCTGGGTTATCCAGTACCCTCAGGAACTCTATCCAAAACACATCAGTAAGAGTTCCAAGGCTCATGGCTTAGCCATCCTGTACAAGGCAGAAACCTAAATTACTGCTTACATAGAATACTATTGCATGTGTGTGGGGGGAGGGGCAGGCTAACAACTAGCAACCCCCTACGCCCCCCTATTCTCACAACACTGTCCCTCTCAGGCCCCTCTACCATACCTGTTCAAAGTCACTCCACTCCCCAAACACACTATTATAGCACCGAGCTCATTGTTTCTGGCCCTGGTTCTCACCCTAATTTAAACATAAATTCACTCCCAGCGCATAGTATGTCTCCCTCTCTTATCTCGCTCAAATATATACTCAGAACATACTCTCCCTGTAATCCCTTATTGTTTCCACTGAACTCAGCACCAGGGTCTCCCAAATCACCTACTGATGTGGTTTTTTTTCTCCCTCCTAGAGGCTACTTACCGCAGTTCTGGAGAACATAGGGCTGAGGCTTAATGAGATGAGGAGGAACACTTGTACCCTAATATACACCTGTGTCCTCCATCGCCTTCTCAGTCCTGCTGTCAGGCTATTGCCAATTGGTTATTTAGGCAATGTAGTGGAAAGAACATGGGAATAAGACCTTGAGGACTTGGGTTGTACTCTTAGTCCTGCTACTAAATGTAGCTTTGAGCAAGCCATTTAATATAGGCCTCTTCTGTAAAAGGAGGGGATTTGACTAAGTGGTCTTGAGGGTCACTTCTCCCCGAGTGTTTTTTGGAGCCAGCCTTATGCCAGTTCAGAGTGCCAATTGTTAAACGTTCAACGCTGAGCATTTACACCTTGGAAATAAGCAAATACTACAAATCAGGGCTTGATTTCTTATTTTGTTGATTATGAATACTTAAGAAAGTGATGGAGACCATATAAAATAACTAGCCAATAAAAAAAAAACAGACACAGGAACTATACAAATATAAACATAAAACACCTTTTATACAAAGTTAGATCTAAACAATTGAAATAATATTTATTGTGCATGGGCAGCCAAAACTAGTATAATAAAAAATAACAATTTTACCTAACTAAACTATTTATGTAATGCCATCCCAATTAAATGACTAAAATGTTATCTTACTGAGTCAGAAAAAATAATAACAGGATTCATTTGGAAGAGCAGAGGGTCAGAAACTTCAAGGAAACCAGGGGAAAAAGAAGTGAAGGAATTAGATTCAGTAGTATCAGGCCTTAAGCCATATTATAAAGCTTTATAATTTACAAATGGAAGTGTAAGATGGATAATTTTGATTATTTTAGATTATAGTTTTCTTACATAAATAAAACCTGTGGAGCCAAAAATAGAGGGAATACAGAAAATTGGGGGTGGGGGGGGGCTGGGGAGGCGGAGATGCTCTCATAGATAATCTTCCAGACAGAACGTAATTGGATCAGAATGTTGTTGTGGTGTAGGAAATGATGAATTGGTGGATTTAGAGAAATGTGGAAAGACTTGGACTTGTAAAGGAAGATGCTATCTACCTACAGAGAAATAGACGACAAGTAGAAATAAACATAATATGATCTTATGTATGTGCGTTTGAGTTTGTGTGTATATATATGTATGTTTATGGACATCTATGTATATGTATATATGTATATATGTGTATGTATTTATAATATATCCACACTTAATTATAGCCTTCTTGGAGTAGGGGTGGGAGGGGAAGGGGAAAAAAATAAAGTAAAAACTGCACAGTAGAGGACAAAAGAAAATCTATAAGGAAGCAAAAAAAAAAAAAATGGCCAGCTTTGAACATGATGTGTAGTATTCATTATACAGGTTTTCTTGAAATAGAAATTTATTGCTTTATATTGAATCTTTTTATGTTCTGTGTACATAGAATTTTTTTTCTTTTCTTATTTTCTGTTTAAGTTGAAAATAAATTTAAAACAAAAAAAAAGAAAGTGGCATAGAGAAGTTAATAAAGGAGAAAAAAACTTAATAATGTATCCTATACACCTTTTTTCCCCATAGAATTGATTGTTAAACATTCACCTGCATTGTCCAGCTTCTCACTCTAAACTTTAATTATTTTTCAAATTTTCAATTTTCATGTTATCATAAGGGGAGAATCATCATGACATCTCACTTACCCACTTGGGGCCTCAGTTTCCTCATTTGTAAAATGAGAGGATTAGACTCAGTGAATTCTAAGGTCCCTTCTTGGCTCAGAGCCTTATGATCCATTTCTGATCAGTGGAGCCAGGAAATAGTTGATAGATAGAGAAACGTAGAACCATGGGATAAACAGAGGAAGTAGAAGGAAGCCAATGAAGGGCACTGGGTTCTTTCTCATCTCCCTAACTTTTGAGGTTGAACCCCTTAGCTGTGCTTTTTGAGGAAGGTACTGAGGAATCCCTAATCCTCTGTGCCCCTCAACCTAGAATCAGCTTCAAACTGGGATTTCTCTGGTGCAAAGCATTGTGGGACCCCTGAGAACACTTTGTCTCAGGTCTCAAAAGGAATAGAGCTATACACTGTTGACAAATTGTGTGGTGAAATGAAAAGCTTTGTGGACTTCCATTTGAATGTGACGGTGTGCGCGCGCACGAGTGTGCGTGTATATGCACCAGTTTTCATAGTGTAGTCGTGGATTTAGCTTTGGGGAAGCTAGGTGGTACAGTGGATGGAGCACTGGACCTGGAGTCAGGAAGATCTGAGTTCAAATCTGGCTTGGGACACTTACTAGCTGTGTGACCCTGGGTAAGTCACTTAAGCCTCAGTTTTCTCATCTTTAAAATGAGTTGGAGAAGGAAATGGCAAACCCCTCCATTATCTTTGCCAAGAAAACCTCAAATAGGGTCATGAAGAGTCAGACGTGACTGAAATGCCTGAACAATAACAACAAAAGTGGGTTTTGAGTCAGAAGACTTTGGTTCCTGTCCCACTTCTGACCTTGGATAAATTGCTTCATATGCCTGTGCCTCAGTTTCCTCATTGGTAAATCAAGAGCACTGGATAAAATTTCTATGGCCCCTTCTAAGTCTAACTGCATGACCCCATGATTCTTCACCTGCTGCCCGTTCTAACCTTTAGTCTTTGTTTTTCCCCTTCTTTTCCAGATGACTCTTCTAGTCCCAACACCAGCCTAGTGGCTTGTTTTCTGCAGCTGCCACCAGCCCAGGCATGACAACTTGTGTTATCGTATATTTGGTCTGCGTGAATGCGGGGTATTGCTCTATTGATGTTTCCCCATATTTCCAGTCCATGCCTGGGCAGGCTGTGCCGTGGGAGCTGGTAACATCTCTGACAGTTTGGTCCTAGGATTGACTTGACCTAGAGAGGGAAAAGTTCTGCCCGCCTTTGTCAGAGACTGTGGAGTCAGTGTGAGGGCAACGGTCCCTTATTCCAACAGATTCATTATAGCCTCACAGAAAATTCAATAAACATCTGTAAAATGAAAACCAGTCAAACAGGGAGGGGCAGTCTAATTTGTGGCTATCTCGGAAGAAAGAAAAACCAGTGATTGGCAAGTGAGTGGGGTAATCTTGGGAAGAATCTTAACAGAAAGCATTCTTGTAGTCCTACCAAGTGGTGTTTGGTCAGGAGAACACAAGGAAGTAATAACAAGAAAAATAAAGACACCCCAAGCCCATGACTTGCTCTAATCTCATGGAAGGGCTGAACTTGCAGGCATCTGAAAGTCTGAAGATGCTAGGATGTCACCAGCAGCTGTGCTGGAAATGATATATGCGCACCTGATATAACTATGCACGTATGTAAGCTCATGTATCATTTAGACATTGAGGCGTTTGTCTCAAAGTAGTATAAACAAGAACAAAACACAGTCCCTCTCCTCATGATTTTTAGGTGCCAACAAGCCAGTGCATCATAGAATGTCTGTCACATAGCAAGTGCTCAGAATAATTTTGGTGATGATAACAATAAAGCCTTTTTCTCATGCTTTTCTCCCCTTCTTAATGGTCTTCTATTTTCCTATTTTATTCTCTCATTTTTACTTCTAGATATGTAAGGCAGATGTTATTATCCCCATCTCAAAAGTAAGAGGCCCAGAGGGATAGAGAACTTTATCCAAGATCACACAGCAAGTTAACTACTGGCCTGGCACCAGAGCCTGACTCTATGGGTCTTTTCTAAAACCTATTTGGGCTATTGATCCTTTCCTTCGATCACCTTGACAATATATAAGAGATTTTAGCAATAAGATTTGTTTTTGAGAATGACAGCTAAGTGGCAGTCTGGTATGACTTGGCGTCCAAGTACCTGCGTCAGAATCCTGGATTCAATTTCACCAAGAGTCTAGGGAGCGAGGTTGGACTTGATATGATTACAAGGTGTAGGGGGTTCCTCACCTGAGTGGAGAGGCTGACTTTGCAAGACTAAAACTCAATCTGTATGTGTGACTGAGAATGTTGACAACCCCTAGAAACAGGCCTGAGGTTCCATGATTACCAAAGCTAATTCGAGAGGATAGGGTTGGAACAAGGACCAAAGTGAAATACTCCTGGGAATCTGCTTGGTTCCAGTCATATTTTCTTTATGTGTGAGTAAGTATAGACTTGAGAGCATTGGTCTTGGGCTGAAAAAGATCTGGGACTGAATTCTGGCTTTGCCACTAACTAGCTGAGTGACTAGGGCAGCTAGGTGGTATGGTGGATAGAGTGCAGGCCTGGAGTTAGGAAGACTCATCCTCCTGACTTTAAATTTGGCCTCAGACATTACTAGCTGGGTGACCCTGGACAAGCCGCTTCACCCTGTTTACCTCAGTTTGTTCATCTGTAAAATGAGCTGGAGAAGGAAGTGGCAAACCACTCCAGTATCTTTCCTAAGAAAATCCCAGATGGGATCACAGAGAGTCAGATATGCCTGAACAACAACAAAGTGGAGTGACAATGGGGACGTCATTTTCCTTCTTTCAAGTCCTACTTTACTTATATGTCATACAGTAATGATATTAACCTACTTCACAGGGTGGTAGGGATCCAATGAGATAATATATGCCAAAAGCTTGATTATCTAAGATGAAACAGAAATGTGAGATTTAATTATTGGTCTATTCCTGAGGCTTTATTGATTGCATTAATATATTAAAGTTGAAATTACAGGCTTTAGACCATCTTCCTCTGACACTGACAGCATTTCTTGGCCTCCCCTCCCCTTCTCTGCCTTCATATCCCTGCCTTTGGCTTGCTCAGATTAAAATTGCACGCTTTGCTCTATAGTTTACCACTGACCTTTTTTGTTTTTTTAAGCTTTTTGTTTTGTTGTTTTTTGTTTTTTTGACTCAGACCATCCCATTAATTCTTTTTTCTGAAGCTTCTTTATCTCACTGTAGGCTTTTAACAAGTGGGGGAGACCTTTTAGCACATGTCTGGGGCTTTGGCGTTTTTACGAAATCCTAGCATTTCTCTAGTGAAATGGAGCTTGGCATTGGCTGTCTTATTGGAATACCCTCTTCCCTTTTGCAGGGGCTATTGCGGCAGTGAGCTTTGAATCCCCAGGCTTGAGACAGTTCACATCTACATACCCAATGACCTGAGTTTTAAAACTATTTAGATGCATTCCCCCTCCCCCATAGGCAAGCTGCTTAATCAAGACTGGCTTCCGAGTTGCTCCCTTAAAATGTGATTTCAGGAGCAGGAACTGCTTTAGCTGACAGGAATAAAGCTTTTCAAATTACTTCAGTTCTCGCTAACAAATTAAATTTTGATCCACAAATTTGTGGAGAATCAACTATAATGGTCCCATTTCTATATCACTTTAAGGTTATCATATGTGGAAGAAAAACTACCTTCTTCACTGCAGCCAAGGTCTCCAAGAGACACTTTATTAACATATAGTTTCTTTGTTCCCTAGGTTAATTAGCATCCTCCCTCTGCCAAGCAACTTCCAAGTTTACATTTTGTAGTTATTGTTAAACAAAAGATAAAATTCTACCACTAAAGTGGATAGTTTGAGTTTAGGGCAGAGGTTTTGTTCTGTGAGGTTTGGATTTAGTCAAAGGGCCGCACTTGAGGACCTAGAGGGCCACAAGTGGCCTTGAGGCCGCAGGTTCCCCACCCCTGGTTTAGGTGTTTTTAGGTAGCTAAGTGGCTCAGTGCATAGAGCACTGGACCTAGTGTCAGGAAGACCCGAGTTCAAATCTGTTCTCATATACTTATTTGCTTTGTGACTCTGGGCAAGTCACTTAACCTGTCTGCCTCAGTTTCCTCCTCTATAAAATGGAGATGATAATAGCACCTATCTCCCAGGATTGTGGTGAGGATCAAATGAAGCAATATTTGTAAAGCATTTATCATTATTATTATTGTTATTTTGATTTACCAAGCAGAGCTACAGATGACACATCCGTGGAGAAAAAATCTTCCTGAAACCAGTCACTCCCTCTTTAGGGACTTGCTTTCAGTCTAGTTCTAAGCAACAAAGAGATACTTCTCTTAATTGAATTAAACAAAGTAATTTCCACTCTTAGTCTATAAAGACAAAAGACCGAGTCTTTTAGTTTCAGGGAATCAAGACCCCTCGGAATTGATTAAGACTTTTATTTAAGGAAGATTAATTAGATCTTGATTCCAGCAAGACCAAGGACCTAAGGTTAGGACACTGCCATGATACTATTTCTCAGTATTTGTAATACAACTTTAGGCTTTAGTGCTGTGTGTTTCCATGCAAAATGAAAAATGAAAAAGTCCAAAGTAGTGGCAAGCAAAGAGATGAGAGCCCTGGCGACTTTTCTTAAATGGCGGTTTGGGAGGAGCTCTTTGCTCTACCCTCCATCGGGATGGGTCCCAGGGGTGGAGGATACTGATGAGGTGTGAATAACAAGGCTGATTTGATCTTTCCTGGTTGTGAGGTTCCTGTGGGCATGATGAAGTTGTACAGTCACGTGGTAAATGAAGGTGTACTGGAAGCGTTCTTTGGTGCTTTTAATATATTATTAGTCTAGCACTTGGCCTAGTTATCTGTTATCCCTTTTCCTTGTGACATGATCAGCTCACCTCCTTTTCTGGTCCTTAGTGAATTTTTTTTTTTAAACAAAAATAACTATAATGCAAAGTAAAGTGTGATAAGTTCTTGCATGATTGTGTTGCTAAGGCTGCTTTAGGATCAGAAAAAGAAGATATCCCTTCCTGCTGGGGAACAGAAGAGGCGGCACATAGCTAACAAGTGTTTGAGGCGAAATTCAAATCCAGGTCTGCCTGACTCCAGTTGACTTCTAAATCCAATACTGTCCTGTACACCACACTGCCTCTCAAGCAAAATGTCAACGTGTTAGAGACAAAATGCATCTGGAGAGAATTAGTTTAAGGTCTGAAATGAAGTCATCCAGTTTAAAATGATACTCAGGCCTCCCCGACAGTGAATCCTAGGTCCTTGAAACACTTTTCCTCTCCCTTCTGAACATGTAGCAACAGTACCAAATATCCATGTTAAGGAAACTCAAGAACTGCAAGTGATGGAAAGTTGACATTAATTAGAAAGTCAGAAGGATGAGTTTAGAACGTGCCATTCCTTATGGAACTAATTGATCAGCTGCCTTTGCTGATTTCATATTTATTGCAAATGATAGCCACTGTGCTATTATTTTGCTATCGTTTGGCTCAGGGCCAAAAGAATGATGATCGGGATTGACATTTTACTCTCAGCTCTCCCTGTAATAATTAAACTGGCCATGTCTTGTGTCTACATGAACATGGCGGTGTCAAATTAGAATTACTCAAGTCCCAGATATCTCAGAGAGTCGCAGAATGCCAGGGCCAGGATGGTTATTTGTCCCATTCATTTCTTATGTCTCCCTCATAGTGCCTAGTTCAGGGATCACAGGATCTTAGACCCAAAGCTTGAAGAGAGCTCAGAGGCTCTAAAGTCCAACTCCCTCATTTTATGGATTAGGAAACTCAGGTCCAGGTAAGTTAAATGACTTGCCAGAATTCACAGATATAAGACATTAGAGGTAGGGTTTTAATCTAAATTCAAGCTCCAGAGGGCTCACCACACAACAGGATTTCAATACGGCTAAACATATCCTACATGGACTCAAGTAGGGATTAAAAAAGATCAGCTAGTTGGCGCTGCAGTGGATAGAGTCAAGTCAGGAAGACTCATCTTCCTGAGTTCAAATGTGACCCCAGACACTTACTAGCTGGGTGACACTAGTCAAGTAACTTTACCTCAGTTTCCTCATCTATAAAATGGAGAAGAAAATGGAAAGCTGCTTTAATATTTCTCCCAAGAAAACCCCAAATGGGGTCATGAAGAGTTGGACATGATTGGAAAATGACTGAACAATGGGGCAGCTAGGTGGCACAGTGGATAGAGCACCGGCCCTGAAGTCAGGAGGACCTGAGTTCAAATCCTGCCCCAGATCAAATGCTTGACACTTACTAGCTGTGTGACCCTGGGCAAGTCACTTAACCCCAAAAATTAAAATTAAAATTTTTGCTAAAATTAAAAAAAAAAAAAAAGGAAATGACTGAACAACAACAGAGAATTAGAAAAAGTCCTGGGTGAGATTATAATGAGAATGGGAGGGTGTTCAGATAATTCACGAAGTGGGCCAAAAGTTAGGTGTTTTTTGATTCCAGCTGTGACTACCAAGAACTTCTTGGACAAATCATTTTCAGCTCAGTGACTTCATCTATAAAAAAAGGGAGGTGGTTGGATTAGGTGGTCTCAGGTTTTTTTTTTTTCATTTTTCAGCTCTATAATGCTTGGAGCCTCTTGTTATATTGTCTACAAGAAGCTTACAGTTTGGCCTGGAGATAAGACTAACATACAAGAAACTAGTAGAGAATAATATGATAGTCAATAATCAAGTCCATAATCAAATTTCGAGGGATCAAGAAGAAATTCATATCTGAGCCTTCAGTGGAACTGCATGTTTTGTGAAAGGGATTCCTGGAGATATATAATGTGCCTTGTGGATAAAAGAGAACCCTAGAGATCTTTTGTCAGGGCCTCCAGGCAAATTACCCACAAGAAGGACACGTGGGAAATATCTTGTGATAGATATCTTTGGGCCAAATGGTCAGTTTACATGAAAGGATCAGACTGCCCCCTGGTCCTACAAATATGAAATAAAGCCAGTTTGGAATTGTGCATTCCAGTAGAAGTCAAGTGGTGTTAGGCCTCCGTAAGTGAAAGAGCCCTGAGAGAGATTTGACCTTGCAGAGGGGAGCAGGAGGATTGAGTTTCTCAATCATTGACCGGGGCAGGACCTTGGTAGCTGTCTCTGGAGCAGCAGAGACTGATGGCAGTGTCTGTATTCAGAGATAAGAGAAATGCTGAGAGGACAAATAGCCTCAACAAAGAAAAACAGCTATTCCTTAAGAGAACTACACTAGGAATCATGAAGGAATACACCTAGAAAGAGAACTATCCCTAGGAATGTCATGAAGACTTCGTGGAGGGAGAAAGGGACTTCCAGTAAACCTCTCAGGACATGTGAATCAGTCCTTCGGCCACATGTACTCTTAGTTGAAGTCCGTTGTCACCACACACCTTGTACATCTGTCTGTTCAGGTTTGGGTTGGACCTCTGAGCTCCCTTCCCCCCCAGAATCTATAGGGAGGGGTGTGACTAATTTAGATTACTGGAAGAAAGTAAATCGATGATTTCATTGGCCAGGCCCGTGCTCCTGGATATATACAATTTGAGTTGACCTACTGTTTAGAATGAGGCTCTGTAACCAAATTCAAGTTGAGGAGATTCCCATGCAGATTTATGTAAGGGCAGTCCATGTCTACTTTGGGCCAAATGGGCAGTTTACATGAAGCAGATTTCCCACCACACACTGGGGTTAGAATGGATTGTTCTCACAGTTTGTAACTGGGACCGTTTTGCTCTTAAAAGCACAGTGAGCTAAAATTCTTGGACTCAGTCATGCATGTGCCAGGGCTTTCATTGATGGACGACTTCCCAGAGGCAGCTTCTCCGAGCTTTCGGTTGTCAAGTTCACGGGATTTGCATGGGGTCATCACAGTGAAAATGCAGATGGAATTTTTGTTCTTTTCTCCAACTGCCTGCCAAGCCCAGCTCCTCATAAACACAGCATGGGAGCAGACTCAGAAGTGGGTGTGACTGCCTACTTTTACTTTCCTAACAATGTCCGCACTGTTAGGCCCCTGTCAGGTTAGCCATTTTTATCTATGTAGATCATTTTGTATTCAGACTTCATTTTTTTTTTTTAAGCGTGAACACAGTCCAATGAGTCTGCAGCCCTAATGAGGGCAGAAAGGTACTGGAGGGAATACTTCCAGAGGACTGAGAGAATCCTTGGGGGACGGTCAGTCTCTGATTAGTCAGGCATTGGCTGTAACTAATCAAGTCAACACTATCCAATGGATTTGGGCAGAGCCCCGAGCTGGATGCTGTGGAGAAGCCATAAGAAAGAGAAGAAACACTTCCTAAGAATGAGAGCTATTCAAAAAATGAAATGGACTGCCTTGGTACGAAGAGGCTCCTCGAATTCAAGCAAAATTTTCATGTCTGACTAGGATGTATTGTAGTGAGGTCCATTTGGTGGATATGGGTTGGACTAAAGGGCCTCTTAGACGCTTCCTAATTCAGAAAAGCTTCTGAACTAGATGGCAAATTAGGACAGGCATAAATGCACAGGCGGAAAATGGCTAACTTAGTGGCAATGCTCGTGGGACCATTGTGATGGAACTTTGGCCCATTCTACTTCCTAGAAATATATGAATGAAAAAAAAAAAAAACATGTGTAAAGTGCTTCTTATGTGCAAATAACTATGCTAATGGCAGGGGCTGCAAAGAGGAAAGCAGCAGCAGTCCCTGATCTCAAGGAGCTTACATTCCAAGTGGGGGAAATAGATCGGATGTGCCATCTGCAAATCAGATGAAAGACCCAATGTCCTTAGGGTGCAGTGGCAAAGCAGATAATAATGCATCTTCTATAATGCCATTTTCAACGATGGAACCCTGTCTGATGTTGAATTATTTGACAGCGACAAGGGACTTTGCTGGTGGGAACTTTCTTTTCAATAGTTGAGACTCCTGAGAAGGCAGGGAGTTCTATCACCTGTAGAGGTGGCTGAGAGGTCATGTCTCCACAAGGATCAGTCACTTCCCAGTGTAGCAGTCTTAGAGTACCAAGCCGGTAGCAGGATTGGTGGTTTGGGGGACGCTGCTTTTCCTGAAGCTCTTAGGCTTTAGCTGCCTACCAGTGGCAGTTGGTCCATGGTTGGTGTTGATGGGAGTGGCAAGCTCTTTTTTTCTCAAAGGGTTCTTCCCACAGTGATGGATGTAAACAGGATCATTGATCTGGCACGTACTGCCATATACATGTAATAATACATTGAGTCCTGGGTTCTCTCTACCATAGTGCATTCAGGGAGACAGTGGTTGGGGGGGGGGTGCATTCTACCTCCTGCCTCTCTCTGTGCTTATGTGAATCCTACTCAGCCTTCAGGACATGTCTTAAGTTCCACTTCCTCCATAAATTCAATTCAGCAGACATTTATCTAACCCTCTCCTGTGTTAAAATTATTCTTCTCAGTAAGTGCTAAGCCTTCCCTGACTGCCCCAGTCAGAAGTAACCTGTCCTTTTTCAGAACTGCTCTAGTGCTTTCTAGCTGTATGTTCTAACTTATCAGTGGTGTCACACATTGCCTTGAATTGTTTATTATTTTCATGACCATATTTTTAAGCAAAAGTACTTTTAACAGGCTAGGTTCTAACAGATCATCTTATCCTCTTTTCTTTCTTCAAAGCATGAATTAGATCTATTTTTTTTCTTCCTAACATTGGAAAGCAGGTAGCAGATTTACTAAAGTTAAAAGCCCACTTTTATTTTACCTTCATCATCAGGAAAAGATAGCCCTTCCCCATATCTCAAATCCAGAGAACCTCTGAGTTGGCAAGAGACCTCAGAGGCCATCTTATTCATGCCCTGCAGAAGGCTTACTTCCAATACCTCCTCTGACGGAGCGAGAACATTCCATTTTTGTACAGGCATTCTGGCTGATCTTTGTGTGCCTGATTTTGTGCCTTGGCCCTTCCCCATGCCAGAAACCCTTGATTTTTGTTTCTCTGGCTTCCTGGAGGAGCCATTCCCCACTTCTCCTTCCCCAGTGACTTCCCTCAGATTACTTTACATTTGCACTGTATATTTCTTGTATAGATAGTTATTTGCATGTCATCTCCCTCGTTAGAATGTCAATATCTTGAGGGCAGGGAAGATGTGTTTGCCTTTCTTTGTATTCCCAGCACTTAGCACAGTGCTTGGCACATAGTACAATGCTTAATAACTGCGTGTGGATTGCTGATGATATTAAGCCTAAGTCTGCCTCTCACCAACTTGCAATCATTAATAGGTGTCTCTGTGTTTTTAAAATCTATGTATTTTCTATTTTCCTAACTAGACCATAAGCTTCTTGAGGTCAGGGACCCTGCATTATTTTTCTTTGTCTCTCTGGGAAGCACCTGGCTCAAGGCAGAGAGTTCCACAGATGCTTAGGAAATATTGCAATTGACAAATCAAATTTTTGCCTTCTAGTTCAAATTGACACAGTGAAGTACCTCTGTACCAAAAGGGCCTAGGCCAGTTGGAACTTATTTAATTTAAAATGCTCAACAAAAATAAGTTGATGAAAGAGAGAGAAAATTAAGGAGCAGATTAGTTTTGCTGATCAACAACTAAATAGCCCATGCTAGGTCGCAGGAGGTTCCCCTGTCTTAGATGGAGAAGCAATCATAGTCTAATAAAGTCTAATAAAAATGAATAAGAAAAAGAAGACACAAGACTGAATACTGTGAAAATTGTTAAGAATTTGTGAGACTTAGTGGACTATTGAATAGCCTCCTAAGGGAATAGGAAGACTCCTTTGAGGTTCTTTTTAAGTGGCCCAAGATGATAGTCCAGATTCCAGTTCTCATTCCCTGAGACCCTACTCAGACATAAAATGGGACCCTAGGGAGGCGTGTTTGCTCTTTCAAGCCATTAGCAATGAGTGTTCCCCTAGGACCTAACCACTGGGGAGGGCAGAAGTCAATATAACAACTCTTTGATTTATGAAACACATTAGTTCCTGAAGATGTAATGTGAATAAAGTAAAATTTTCTTTGTTGAATCCCATTGTCCCACTGATCCTCACCATACAATTTGAGAGGTCTTCCTATGGGGAAAACCTTTTATTGCTCTGAATTGATCGACGTTAGTAACAAAGGCATCAAAGTGGAGGTCTGGCTCTGTGACATGCTTAGCACTGTAATACTCCACCAGTGATGTGCCCAGCCATAATTTATTTTGAAGAATGTCAATAGAAAGAAGAGAGAAGGAAAGAAAGAAGGGTAGGATGAGCAGAAAAAAGAAAGGAAAGAAGGATTACTATGGATGCTTTGGGTGTTCTTTCTTGATCAGTTACCTGCTATTTGTAAGGCCTTATGGGAGACAAAAATGAATCTGTGATCTCATCAACATGCACATTTCCTCTCACAATGCAGTTGACAAGCCATCCGTGTCTACCCAGTGTATGTGACCCTTGGCCATATCTTCTCATGAGGGAGTCACACACCCAACGTGCTAAGGATCTTCTCTTAATATCATTAGGATTCTGAGCTAACCCATTAGCTGCCCATTCATTGGTTATCCCTTGCTCTTATCATGTGACCAGTACATCCTCTTTTTAAGATCACATATTTCTTTGACGATATCGTTTTTCTTAGTTCTTTCTAGTTCCTTTAAAAAAAACGAATATGCTGCGGCATCCTCACATCACTGTGTTCCTTTATGTTGCTCTCTGGGTCATATTTATCTTTAATTCATTTGGAAGTTATAGTGACTGGTGACCTGCAGCAACAGTATTGCCCCAGGTGGTATTAAGGGGTGAAGCAAAGGCATTAAGACCACTTGGACAAAAATGAAACAATCCTGGTTCTCAAAGAATAACCTTCTTGTAGAGTAGATGCAATATGAATAAATGAAAAAATGTACAACTATATGCAAAGCCATAAAAATCTTTTCAAGAGAGGAGGAGTCCTCATAGTGGGGATGTGTGTGTTGGGGGTTGGAGGTATGCTTTGAATAAAACTGGGCTTTTGCCTGCAAGTCTAATGCCTTTCCTGTATACCCCCTACATTGTGCTCTGCTGCCTCTCACCCAGGAGGATTCTGCAGCTGGCTGTCAGGAGCTGGCTTCCAAAACTGACTGTTGCATTTTCAGTGAGATCATTTACACCTTGGAAAATGGCAAATGCTGCGAATCAGGGCTTGATTTATTATTTTGTTGATTGTCTAGAGTTAAGAAAGTGATGGAGAAAATTTTAATAATTCAGATTAAATTTAAAAGTGTGTGGTGCATGCATCTCCCCCCACCCTGCCCCCACTGGCCAATTATTAAACATTTAACAGGATGCTTCTGATCTCAACACTCCATACTACTTTGAAATTTGCAAAGCACTATACCAACTTATGATATTAATAGACTATTGAAATTGGAAAAGACCATATATATATATTTGGCTAGGCAGTGGGGTTAAGTGACTTGTCCATGGTCACACAGCTAGTAAGTGTTATACGTGTGAGGCTGGATTTGAACTCAGGTCCTCCTGAATCCAGGGCCGGTGCTCTATCCACTGCACTACCTACCTACCCCAAGACCTTATATTTTAACCACTCCATTTTAGAGATGGTGAAATTGAGGACCAGGGAAAACATTATCACTGAATACAAATACAAGGCAATAAGAGATCTAAGAATCTGAGAACCTTTGTACAGAATGTGAAATGGTCCTTCTCCCTATCTTTAGGAAGCATCTTGGGAAAGGACAAGTGAGGGAATTTCCCAGTGAGTCAATGCTTTAGCCACTTCAGGATTCAAGACTGCAGCAGCTAGGTGAATGAGAATCTGCCCTCTTTTCTTCCTTCTGTGTTTCCATTGTGCCCCCATTTTTTAAGAATGACAATTTAAAGCATAGTTTGTGCAACTGAATCAGGAAATCAGCTGTCTACTGTAAATATCATATTGTAAGCAGTTTCCTCCTCTAAAACACTAGGCAGTTTGGGTAAGTATGCCCTTATCAAAGCAGTGAGTACAAAAATTGCTGTTTTCTGAGTGGCATACCACAGACGTGTAGTGTACCAAAGCAATACCTGCCCTCATCGAGAACCAATAATCATAATTCTCATTTCTGAGGTTTGTAAAAGGCATAGTGCAAGGGGTCAGAGACTCCTGGAATCTCAGAGGTACGTCATTCGCCACAATGACCAATCACCATTCCAGATGACCTGTAATAAAGATACCTACCCACCTCCTGACAGAGAGGATGGATTCACGATGCAGACTGAGGCGTACATTTTGCATATGGCCAGTGACAGGATTTGTTTTGTTTGACTGTGTGTAGCTGCTATTTGAGTTTTATTTTTTCTTTTTCAAGGGGAAGGGGAGAGATTGAAGGGAGAGAAAAAAGAGTTTTATGAAAAAAATTTAGAAAAGGAAAGAAGAGAAATATATATCAGTGGCCTTATTATGTAACATACACAAACTCATATACTGCTTGCTAACTTACAGCTTACTAACTCACACATATGAAAGAATCGGTTATTATCCCCTTTGACAGATGAGAACACTGAAACCCATAGAGTTTAAAGGACTTTTCTGAATCTTGGTACTCATCTACTGTTCTTTTCATCATTTCAATCTGTGCATGCTTGCATATATGTGTTTTTATATATGTTATACCTATGACCCTGGTGTTTTACATGGTTCTTCAAAGGTTCATATGCAACCCCTAAAGCAAGGAAAATTTGCCATTTTGAATTATAGTAATACTGTGGATAAAAGTTATATTTTGTCCTTAGAAAGGCATGAAATGATATTCACAAGATAGAGCTATACTCATGTAGCAAGTGCACTTGGTAGGAAAATTAAGACTCTGTCTAGCTACTGTGACCCTTTGTTGAGAGCACTCACAAATCTGAACTTCCACCTCTGCTCAGGCTACCCACTATGTATATGGGTAAAGAAGATAATGTGACCAAAATGACTTCTTTGTGCCCTGTTGTTTTTGTGAATGAAATAGTTGAGAATAAGTACAGCTGTTGAATGAATTAGTGAGTGAATAGCTCATGTTTCATGGTGTGATGGAAAGAACACTTGATGTTGATAGAATCTGAAGATCTCCATTCTAATTTTGGCGCTGCTGCTTTTTAGCTGTGTGACCTTTTGCTAATACTTAACCTTTCTGAGTTAGAATTCCTTTATCTGGAAAATGGGGATAATACTTTCCCCTGACTAATTCATGGAGTTTCTTTGAGGTTCAAATGAGGCAATAGATGGGATGGTTTTGTCAGTGTCAGAGGCTATGTAAATTAATGTGGTTGGTATTGTCACTTTGGCATTTGGACTGTGTGCTATTTATCTGAGGGAGAGAGTCTGGCTTTTTTGGGGTGGGGAATGGGCTGGGAGTGTCTACTCTATCCTCTTCTCTCTAGTCTAAATATCAGCAACCTATGGGAACACCAGAATTCCCTTACATCACATGTCCTTCTCTGCTTGACTAAATATAAGGGTCAAGGGGAAACAGGACCAGCCTTATTTGTAAGGGGAACTGTCCTCAAAGTGCTGCCTCTTACACTTCCCAAAAATCCTCCCCCCATTAAAGATTATTTTCTTTTGAATTAAGTAGTAGCCCCTTTGATTTCCCCACAAATTTTCTTTTAAAAAATTATAAATTTGACAAGCATCTATAAACATGAACATTTCCATATTCGAAGAACAGAAAAAGAGGATCATGTTAGAATCCATTTCTCATTTCTTATGGTGTGGTAATATTCCATGACATTCATATGCCATAATTTGTTCAGCTATTCCCCTATAAATAGGCACCCCATTGGTTTCCAGTTCTTTGACGTAGCTAGCCCCTTAAAACCTGAGAAGAGCTGAAATCAGGGCACTAAAGGAAGTTTTGATGCTGTAGAAGAGAGAAAATTTTGTAGGATGAGACACTATTGGGGAAGTCATTCATTCATTCAAAAATTGTCAAGTGCTTACCTTGTACAAGATATAATGAAAGATATTAGGCACAAACAATTGTCTGAGGAAGTCTGGCTGAACTTCCTAGAGAAGTTGTTGTTGGTGTTGGGTCTTGAATGATGAGTAAAATTTCGACATCCACAAATAAGGGATGAGTTGATAAAGAGTACTCCAGGTGTAGGAAATGAAGTGAGCAAAGGCTTGGAGATGATAAAGTGTAGGATGTATTCGGGGGATGGCAATCAGTCCCGCATAAGGAAAATGAGTGTGAGATGAGGCTAGAAAGAGGAATTACATCTGAATTCTGAAGATTTTGGCTTGATAGCGTGTAGAGCTTGAATTTTAATCTATAGGCAATGGGAAGCCACCAAACACTGGGGTTAGGTGAGATCTGCAGTGGTTGGGAGGGGAAGGGCGATAGCATACCCAGAGAGAAGTGCCAGGAAGTGGGAGAAGAGGGAAGAGAAGTGGGATGCAGGAGGATGCTGAGAGCTGACCTTGAGGTACAGATGAGCAACAGCCTTTTTTGACTCTGAACTTTCTGACATGTAAAGATATGTCACTAAGAAAAAAAAAAGCCACCACTGAACTGGCTGTCCTCACTACCTAGTGAACATCTGCCGTGTTTGAGGGTCTGCTTGACAGCAAAGATCACATAGAGAGTACAAAGTTCTTCATCCTCTGGGAGCAGAAGCCCTAAGTCTTTCCAGGGCTGTTTAGACTGGGGGGTTTGACTGACTGAGCCCCAAGGATGGCAAGTTCCCCAAAGGCTGAGTTTGGGATTTTTTAGTCTTTGAGTTCCGGGAAATAGCATTCTTGGATACCCTTATTCT
Organism: Vombatus ursinus; assembly: GCF_900497805.2. NCBI lineage: Eukaryota > Metazoa > Chordata > Mammalia > Diprotodontia > Vombatidae > Vombatus > Vombatus ursinus. The sequence goes on along the minus strand of NW_020954556.1, from coordinate 48,287,324 downwards.
TCTCCTATTCACATAGCTCAGGAATTTTATCTCTTTGGATGTGAAGCATTTTTTCCCCCTGCTGTTTACAGGCTTTTAGTGTGTTAGGCAAAGATAAAGCTGGGAAATTACATTCAGCTGTCTGTAATTTCCACTCTTCATTCTCTCCAAGCTTTAATAGATGAGAATTTTATTTCCAAAAGCCTTTCACAGCATTTGTTTCAATTCAATTCAGTCCAGTTCTGTTCAATTCAATTCAACAAACATTTTCACTGTGTATAAGATTTATTATCTCTGATAATGGTGACATTGGTGATACAAAGCAGTGTCAGTTCTAATATTCTATGTTCTAACATTCTGCATTCTGCGGGTCCTGCAGCCTCCCCCAGGCACTCATCTGCCAGTATCACACCTCAGGTAGCTTTGGGGATGTAGCATGTCCACAATTAAGTGAGTGCAAAGCACATATAAAAACATTTCAAGAGGGACTGAGTGCTAATGATTGGGGAGATCACTTTAGGCCTACAGTACCTGATCTGCTTTGATGGAAACTAGTGATTTTACAAGGTAGAGGAGTGAGTGAATTCCAGACCTGGGGCCAGTTACGTAAAGGCCCGGAAATGAAAAGATGGTGTAGGAAGTGTGCTGTCCTAGCATTGCACGGCCCTTTTTACAGGGCTCAGAACTACTCTGTATTTGAAGTATTTTGTGTTAGTGGCAGAGGCTGTTTGTGGGAAGGTCAGAAGGAATTTAGGAAAGAAATCAGTGCATGTTAGATCGTTGTGGGGAAGGGGGCCTTCCTCTACACTTTTCTAGAATATGAAGGGTCTGGATATTTAGAGTCATTTTAGTTAGTTTTTTTTTTTGGTAGGTAATACAAGTTTTATTATTTTCATTTTACAGATAAGGAAAGCAAGGTTCAAAGTGATTAAATGATTTATCCATGGTCAGAAAGCTACTATAACAAATGCTAAGTTGATCAATTAGCACATTTTTATTTCATGTCAATTATTTATGTGCCAGGCACTCTGCTAGGGTCTAGGAACATAAAAAGACAAAAATAAAATAGTCCCTGCTTTCACAGAGCTTGTATTCTATTAGGGAGAAATATACACATATAAGCAATATATACAAAGTAAATACAAGGTAATTTTGGGAGGATTGAAGGCACTAGTATTATGGCCTCCTGGAAAAGGTGGCATTTGAGCTGAGCTTTGAGATTCCAAGATGTGGCATTGAGGAAGGAGTCCTTTCCAGGCATGAAGGACAGCCTGTACGGAGGTAGGAGATGGGATGAAATGCATGCAGGAGAACAAATAGGTCAGTTTGGTGCAAATTGGAGGAAGGAGTTCAACCCAGATCTTTCTAACTCCAAGCCCAGCTAATCTCTTTGTCTCTCTAATCATTATGCCATATTGCCTCTGAAAAGCTTTTTTCGGTTAATGAAATCTGAAGATTCCCCCAAATGTAAGACATAGAACATTTGTAAAAATACAAAGACGGTGGAAATGATGCTTTTCTGAATGCTAGACAACAGCCTGGTTGTCCACAAAATCCAAAGTTGTCTCTATGTGACTAATGATTCCCTGCCCATCTTCCACCACTCGGTGGAGGGTGCTATAGTGTTGCTGAATTCGGTTGAAGGAGTACAGCTCTGAGGCAGCTTCCCAAGATTCAAAGTTTGGCATGGGGAATGCATCTGGCGTTTTGTTCTCAAAAAAACATTTTAGGTTCCTCTCATTCAGTCTGGCTGCATACTCCTGGAAAGTTTTCTCAAACTGCCCCTTCTCCTGGTCTGCATAGGTCTTCCAGAACTTCATCTGATCTTAGATTGGCATCTGACATAGCAGGTGGTGAGCAGAGAGAAGAAGGCAGCCATGGAAACCACACACCACCCTAGGATTTCTTCATGTTTCACTTGAGTCTTGTATTTGAAAGTCAGATTTTCTATTCAGCTCTGATATTTTCATCAAGAATGCTTGAAAGTCCCCTATTTCATTGAATGACCTTTTTTTTCCCCTGAAGGATTATACTCAGTTTTGCTGGGTAGGTGATTCTTAGTTGTAATCCTATCTCCTTTGCCCTCTGGAATATTATAGTCTATGCCCTCTGGTCCCTTAATGTAGAAACTGCTAAATCTTGTGTTATCCTGATTGTGTTTCCACAATACTTGAATTGTTTCTTTCTGGCTACTTGCAATATTTTCTCCTTGACCTGGGAACTCTGGAATTTGGCTACAATATTTCTAGGAGTTTTCCTTTGGGGATCTCTTTCAAGAGGTGATTGGTGGATTCTTTTAATTTCTATTTTGCCCTCTGGTTCTAAAATATCAGGGCAGTTTTCCTTGATAATTTCTTGAATGATGATGTCTAGGAAGAGTCATTTTAGTTTTAGCTGTAATGTAGCATGTGTTGAAGGTAAATTCTTATTTTTTCATGTTTACTAGACTCTGATTATAACCCAGAACTCTTAGGGGTCATCTAGTCCAGAGGTGTCAAACCTTAAGTGTGCCCCACCCTAACTAGATTAAAATATAATTGGGAAATATTTAATAAAATAAAATGAATCACAGATAACATTACATTTTGAAACTAAGTCAATATGGCACAGAAGGATATGGATTATATGGATTATGGCTGGAAGTCCCTTCTCTGGGGAGTCCCCCACCCATATTTGCTCTAGCTCTCACACAGCTGCTAAATGTGATTATGGGGCAAACTCTTGGCAGTATATCTGAGAGAAAACCCAAGAAAGGGTGGTTGGATCTAGTAAGTCTGGAACATATGGAGATTTTAACATTTGAGAACAGGCCTTTTAGGAGAGACTAAGAAAATGCTGTATAAAAATCAATAGAGCATGCTATTTTTTTTTTAAACCATGGTGAATATTAAGAATGAAATCAGGCTCTTATATCTTAGAAACCAGAACAGCAGGAAGCTCAATAGTTATATAATTTTAAGATTTATAAAAAATTACTTTTCATAGTAAAAGTGACTTTTGATAGACAGGCTTCTTCTTAGATAGTGAAGGGTATTTGCAGCTGATAGACTTCATTTATTTGAGCTTTAATATTTAAAGACATTCACATTTTAAAGACACTCCTACTTTAAAAAAATGTATATTTTTTGAAATGTTAAGATTCTCTAAAGAAGAATGAAATGCTATTAAAATTGTTACAATTCCTCCTTTTGGGTTGAACTTAAACCACAAAGAATTCTTCCAGGACACTGGTGTGAAAGTGTGACCTCCAGCCAGACACCCTAAATAAGAGAGAGAACAATGACTTTATTTTCGTCCAGCTGGTCATTTTACATCTACTTTTTTTTTTTTTTAACTAGAATACATAAGGGAAAAGGTCAGTAATGGTTAAGAATCAGCAAGACCATGGGAATCCCCTGATTAGAATTCCTTTGCTTTAGGGAGTCTGGACTTTAAAACTGTACTGGGCACTCATTACCTTTTAGTTGGGAAATGATTTCATGCTGATAAAAATCTTTCCCCAGTCTGCCAAAAACATGTGCTCAGCTGATTTATGCTTTATAAAGCCCTTTTCCTAAACAGCTCAGTGAAGGGAGGGAATAAGAGTATTTTATTCCCATTTTGCAGATGAAGAAACTGAGGAAGTAAGACTTGTCTGTGGTCATATGGTTAATTAAATGTTGGAGCCAAAATTCACACTCAGGCCTTCCTACTATGCCAGTAGGTCATTAAGATTGTCTGTCGTCCAGTCACCTGTAAGATGAAGTAGGACCAGGAAGTCTTCTAAGTTCCTTTTAACAGCTCTATATCCTAGGAGCCTATAATTTGTATGAATGGCGTGGTCGCCATGTCAGCCGGTCACCCCCTTGATGAAACAAATGTGCATGGAGTGAATTTCTGGGGAGTTTCAGAGATTGCTCTCAAATTTAGCTTCTCGTGTATGTGTCACTTTAAGTAAGGAAACAAAACTCATTTAATTTGATGGTGATAACTGATCTTATTTTCCCCAGCCTAGGAAAAAAAAATGTAGCACGTCTTTAATTAATAAAAATTACTCAATCTACTGATATTTGCTGAGCCCCTACTACGTAGGGCGTATCATCCAGTTGATGACTAGCAAGTCTAACATAAATCACACAATCTAGGTACACTACAACATCGTATCAAATTTAAATCAACAAAATTTTCTTGAGAACTAATTCAGGCAATGTTAAATGTGTAAAGATGCGTGATGTAGGCCAGAGATGTCAAAAACGCATATCATGGTCCACAAGGCTCCTGAGTTTGGCCAAACCAGATTAAAATGTAATTGAGAAACTTTGAACAAAATAAATAAAAAGTACAATAAAACATAGATGATATTAATTTGTGGTTTTCTGAGCCAATATGGCTCACAGGGATCCTTACATATGGTTTAGTGGCCCCTGTTTACATTTGCGTTTGGTACCACTGCTGTAGGCAATGAAAGCTAACTGTGGCTTTACAGAGGAGATGTAGCTATGGGCTAGAGTAGCCAGGGAAGGATTCATGAAGGAATGAGGGATGGAATTGGATTCCCAGGGATGGTAAGAAGTTCCAAGGCCGGATAGACAGTCCTGAGAAGATTTCTGAAAAACAATGAGACCCAGGAAGCCATAGGGTCATATGGTGACTGTCTTCAAGTATTTTTTTTTTTTAGGCAATTGGGGTTAAGTGACTTGCCCAGGGTCACACAGCTAGTAAGTGTCAAGTGTATGTCTTTAAGTATTTAAGAGACTGTTACTGGGAAGTGAGATTTGATTTGCTCTACCTGGCTCCAGAGGGTAGGACTGGGAATCATGGATGGAAGATGGAAATAATAAGCAGATAAGGAAAAACTTCCTGATATTCAGAAGTGTACAAAAGTGGAATAGATTGTCCCCCATTGTAGTTCTGTAAGTAAAGTCTATATAGCCCCTTGCTGATTATGTTGTAAAAGAGGATTTTTGTTCATAAATGAGTTCAGCCAAATGGCCTATGAGGCCCCTCCCTACCCTGAGATTTTGTGATTCTGTGAGCTAAGAAGGGGAAGTGGGTGGTTGTGGTGGTGATGATTTGGTCCTCAGAAAGTTTGGGTATGTTGACTTTGGAGCCTGGACACTGTTTTTTAGGGCATCAATCACTGGTATGAAAGAAAACATGTATACATACTAAAATTGTTCTGCCAATTCTCCATATTGACACTACCCTTCAACACATCCCTCAGTCACATTGCATCTGAGAAGAGAGCAGCGGGAGGCTGGAAAAACACTGTTCTGCAGGGGAGCAGTGAAAGATGGTTGGATTTTTCCCTTCCATCCACATATGTATTTGCTTGCTGACCAATTTCCTTTTGTTCTGGACTGTTTTCTCCCAGGCTTCACAGTCTGTGTTGCTTTTAGAACAAGTCAAAAGATGACTCTTGGTTTCATGGAATCCAAGTGTACAAACCCAGAAGATTTGACATAAAATGGACCAGTTGTCATTAATGGGCATTCTGTCGATTGACAAGTTGTTTTTGTTTTTGTTTTTTAAGACCAAATACCTACTGCAGATCTAGGCCTGGGGACACAGCTTCTGCCTTCTAGGAATGAATAATAGTAGCTATTATTATTCGTAATAATACTAACATTTATATAGTGCTTTCTAGATGCCAGACACTGTGCTAAGTGCTTTTATAAGCACTCATTTGATCCTTACAACTCCCCTGGAAGGCAGGTACTATTATTTTCCTCATTTTTACTGATGAGGAAACTGAGGCAAAAACACAGGTTTATAATCTAGCTAGAATTGGAAAAATGTACATAAATGGAAACATTAAAAAATTAGCGCTAAATAGGGAGGCAGCATAGATGAAGAGTTAGGCTTGGAGTCAGGAAGTCCTGGGTTTTTAATATACCTCAGACACTTGGTAGCTGTGTGACTCTAGGCAAGTCACTTAACTCCTGGACCACAGTGTTCTTATCTATATAATGTTAGCACCTACTTTATGGAGTTATTGTTATGATCAAATGAAACAAATGTTTTTGGAAGGGTCACAGATGTTCTCATCTTTTGGACGTAGATATTTGTCACCTTCTGTTAATGGTAGAATCAGGCTTACATCAGAAGATGAAATTTGTCAAGTGCTTTTCTAGTAATTCATGCCTCGCTACGAAGTGTTTGAACCAATAATTATAGACTTTATGTGTCTTCACCACTTTCCAGTTTTTTAGAGAAGAAGAGTTTCAGTTACCTACCTTGATGTAATTGCTTTGTAATCAGTTTTATTAATGATGCATAGCTTTCTGTTTTGCATTTGATCCAACTTTTACTTTTATGGTGTTGCGATCATTGTTTGTTGTTGTTCAGTTGTTTTCCAGTGGTGTCTGACTCTTCGTGACCTTATTTGGGGTTTTCTTGGCAATGACGCTGGAGTTTGTCATTTTCTTCTCCAGCTCATTTTACAGATGAGGAAACTGAGGCAAACACCATTAAGTGAGTTGCCTAGAGTCACTCAACTAGTAAGTGTCTGATGCCAAATTTGGACTTAGGTCTTCCTGACTCCAGGCCCAGCACTCTATCTACTATGGCACCTAGCTGCCCCACACTCATTGTTATAGTTATAATATAATACATATGTGTATATAATTTGTTAAGTCATTAAATTGTTAAATTTATGTGGTCCTACTCATAAGTATATTTTATGTTTAGAGTAAGGAGACATCAGAGAAGCTTCGTGGGCTTGAGCTGGGCCCTAAAGGTTCAGTAGAATTTGGATAGATGGGGACAGAAAGCTGTATGCTTCCAGACTACACCTGCCAGGTGTTCCCTTTTGGTCTTTGCCAGCTAAACATCTTGATTCCTATTTCATTAGGTCCCCATAGCCTTCATGTTCACTGACTAGCCAGCATTAATTGATGGGCAGATTTTCCCATCTGCTGGCTAATTTCCCCCAAGTAGTCAGGGAGATAAAATCCTAAGCTCATCTCTTCCTGAAAAAAATTATGCCAACATTCTGGAGAATGGGGAACAAAGTCCTAGAGAATCTGGGCGTTCATTCCATCCCTTCTCTCATTCTTCTCCAGATCACTCAGTTCCCCTTATCTGCTCCTGAGAAGGCTGCTTTTCTCTGTTGGCAAATAGAGATGCGTGATGTGTTTCTGACATTGGGCAGTGGTCAGCAGGCTATATTCAGGCAAGCATGGTTGCGTAATGTGTTATGTGTATTGGAGAAGAGAGAATGAGGCTTTGTGAAAGGAGAGAGAGAGAGTGAGAAGAGAGAGAGAGAGAGAGAGAGAGAGAGAGAGAGAGAGAGAGAGAGATTGTCTGTGATGTGTGCATGAGAGAATCTTGTTGAGTTAGGATAGCCTTTAACCTCTGGTGACCATTTTTCAGGGAACAGTGACAACACCAAGTCACCGTAGATGGTTCGACTATGGCGTGGCACTGTCAGATTAACTGCCCAGATGAATGTTAATCACACCTGGGAACACATCATTTTCCCCTGCTGTCTCCTATGGCAACAACAGCTCCTTGTTAATTCAGAATAAAGCTGCGGGGCAGGCAGTCTATTACAGGCTATCTCCCTCTTGGCTGGGAAAATAACTCAAGTCATCCACTTGCCCAATTTACAGCTAAGCCACAGGCACATCCTTGCCCACTTCTCCCCCCCCCCCCCCCCCCCGTTTTGGGAGCCAGAGAGGGGTGTAGTTCCAATTGTTTCAAAAGTCAGAATGAACCTTGAATAACGAGTCCATTAGATTCTGCAATCAATATCAAGCTTCTCAGTGTTATGTATATTGATGAGTTGATTGCTGTGAGCCTAGTGGGGAGAGAATTGGAATCCATTTGGATGTGGCCAAATTGGTTGTTGATGGGGTTGGAGTAGACTGCGGTTTTGATAATCAACTGGCAACATCCTGGAATCTGGTAAAGCAGCATTAAGTGCCCTGGAGTCAGTGTGTACTTTACTGGAAAACTCTGCAGAGCCAGGGAGTTCTCTTCATGTTCATTGCCTTATGGCCCCGGCAGCCCTTGTGCAGGGGGCTGGAGGGACCGGGAGAATGCCAGAGCATCATCTCCTGCTGCGAGGGAAGAAGGAAGAGAATTAAGCCACTCAGTCCTGGGGGAGGAAGGACTTTAGTGTCTCAGAGTCACACCGTAGGGAAACACAGAATGTTGGGATAAGGATGAGTTGGCTTCTTCTGTGAGCTGGAGTGCAGGTTGGTGTCCAAGACAGTGAGAAGGACGGGAAAGGATGAAATGAACTAACCGGGCTGGATCTCACTGGGATTTAATAAGAATCCTCATGGAGTGGTCGGACTTAGAGGTGATCTGGCCTTTCTCAGACTTCCTGGAGCCCAGAAATGGATAGGATCTTAGAGGGCTCTGAGACATTCTCTTTAACATCCCTGTCTAGCTTTAGCTTGTAAAGTTACTGGGGACTAATTCCTGAAGAGGCCTGTTCCATTTCAGGAATTGGCTGCGTATTTTCAACTCTTACGTTGATCTGAAATCTACCTCTCAGCAATTTCCGTCCTTTTTTCTAGTTCTGCCCTCTGAGGAGAAGGGAATAGGCATTTATTAAGTGTCTGCTATGTGCCAGGCACTGGGCTAAGCACTTTTACAACTATTACCTCCTTTGATGTCTGCAATGATCCTGGGGTGTAGGTGTTATTTTTTTCCTCCATTTTATAGTTGAGGAAACTGAGGCAGATGGAGGTTAAGTGATTTGCCCAGCTAAGTGGCTGAGGCTAGATTTGAACTCAGGTCTTCCTGATTCCAGGCCCAGCACTCTATCCACTGAGCCACCTAACTTCTCGCTGAAGGTCACACAGTTAATACCCAAGAAAGAATCAAAACTCTGTTTCTTTGACATACACACTTCCCTAAGTTGTGAGTCTATTCCGGCGGCCTCTCGAATTATGAAGACGGTTATCATGGCCTAGATCAATTAGCCCTTCTTCAAGTTAAGTATCTCCCATTTCTTTAATTGTGTTTTGTGTTTACATTACATTTTAACCTATTAAGCCTGCCCCATGAAAGCACTCTTTATCAAAGTTTAGTAGTTAAGTAAAACTAATAATGCAGTGACGTCACCTGAAAGTACGTGCAACATTTCACATCCATAGCACCCACATGTATTTGAAAAGAAAATTCACACAAATCTATCTTCTTTCCCTACCATTCTCCACTCCATTTGGGGGGGGGGGGTGCGGGGAAGAGGAAAGAAACACAAATAAAATAAAAGAAGTTCCCTTAATGGCTATATTACAAAAAAAACATTTATGCCTTATTCTGTACCCTAAATCTGTCATGTCACTTTAATAGATAGTCAACAAGCATTTATTAAACGTTTACTATATGCCAGGTAGGATGCTAAATACGGGGAATGAGACATAGTTGGCCTGGGCCTCTCTTTAAATGGAGGTTTGGGGAGGAGACATCCAGTCCAAGGGAGAGGTTGCAGGGCTGGAAAGTAAGCACTTCCCGAGTGTGAATTCCAGGACTGGAGTGAGTTTCTTGGATGACTAGATTTCTGGGGCATGTTGGAGAAAGTCCTGAAATGTATCATCTATTCTTTGCAATCATGAATGTCATTGTATAGATCAAAGATGTTACATATGGCAAGGTTGGTAGTCCTCCCATCATCTTGGATGGGATCCAGGCTGGCAGTGGTCTTCTCAAAATTCCAACACCCAGAACTGAATACCATATTCCAGATGTGGTCTGATTGGGATGGAGAACAGTGAAACTCTAACCTCACTCATTCTAGACCTTATACTTTTGTTAATTCAGTTAAAGACCACAGTAGATTTTTGGGAGGCTGCCATATCAAACTATTGACTAATATTTACTGAAATGAGTTCCTTGAAATTCCCAGGTTTTTTTCACATCAGTTGTACTCTTGTATAGCACTATGTAACATGTGGAGGCACTTTCATATCCAGCCTCTCATTTTATCCCCCCCAAAACAGTGGGATGGGTAAGATAGATATTATTGTGCCCATTTTACCAACAACAAAACTGAGGTTTTGATTTGCCTAACCTCCCACAGCAAGTAAATGAGCCCTCAGATATGATGCACTTGTAGATTGCCCTTCATTCCAATTGACCTGGTTCCTTTGGTGATTCAAGTGTCATGTATTTTCCTTTCCCAAGCTCTTCTACTCAAAAATATTCAATCAACAGGCATTAAACTGTGTGCCTAGTCCTGTGCTAAGTGCTGTTGGGATTATAGAGACATACGAATGACCTGAAGGAGCTTGTGTTCTCCTAGAGGAAGAGGCAATATGGTACAATGAGAAGAGCAATGGACTTGGAATCAGAGCATGGGGGTTCAAATGCTCTCTTGGTCACGTACTGCTTGTGTGACCTTGGGAAAGTCACAGTCTCTTCAGGGCTTGATTTTCAAAGGGATTGGATTTGATGGTCTCAGTGTTCCCTTCCAACTCTAAATATGTGACCCTTGAGGGAAATAAGCCTTAACCTACAAAATAGGTTTGGTTTAGGAGCTAGAAGTAGAGGGTACTTGAGGGATCTTCCAGCCTGACCTCCTCATGTTAAAGGTGAAAAAAAAATAACAGCCAAAATCAGAAGCCCAGAGATGATGCTTGCCTTGCCCAAGGCTGTACAAGTAGATAGTAGACAGGGCTAAGTTCAAACCCAGGGCCCTGGCTCCACATCCTGTGCTCTAGCCTCAGGTGAGATCTGAACTGAGCCTTAGAGAATACTTAAGATTTGTCTTGGTGGGAAAAATCATATCAGGCAGAAAGAACAGTGCAAAGAATGGTGTTGGGGTGGGGATGAGGGTGGCACTTGTGGGAAGGAGATAAGTATGGATGGCATTTTACTGCAGGGTGGACTTTGCTTCTAAGTCCAACGGTTAAGATCCTCAGTTTGTCCTGTTTCCATACACCCGGTGCCAGGCTCTGTCTAACCAGACCTTTGAGCCGACGAGAGTGTCAGAAAATGATCCACTCAAAGTCCTTTTCTCCACCAGTGGGTACCCCGGCACCAAAGTTGTCACCTTGTCTTCCAGTGTTAGTGGTTAATCTTGCTTGTGGTCAGCCATCCCTGGGAGGTTGCCAAGTCCAGAGGGAGCAGATTTACTTAATCGACAGCTTTTACTGATAACTTTTGTTTTTATATTACCTTTATTTCCAAATGTACCCTTTCCTTCTTCCTTCCCCAGAGAGCTGCCCTTTGTAAAAATTAATAATAAAGAAAGAGAAAATACAATACAATTCAGCAAAACAAACCAGTCAGTTGAGTCTGGCCATGTTCATGCAGTGTTCCATAAACCCTATTGCCTACAGGAAGCCTTTCCCTTTCCCTGTTAATTCTAGTGCCTTCCCTCAATTAATTATTTCCTGTCTTTGCTACATGTAGCTTGTTCTTACATGTTTGTTTGCATGTTATTTCTTCTTTTAGATTATAAGCTCCTTGAGGGCAGGGGCTGCCTTTTGCCTCTTTTTGTATCTCTAGGACTTAGCACATGGTTTCAAGTGCTTAATAAATGTTTATTCACTGACTGCCCAGTCTGCACCCATAGAAGGGAAGGAGGTTCTCTTCTGCTTTCTGTTCTCCTTTGGGTCCAAGCTTGGCTAGAGGAAATATTTCCAAAGGAAGGATGTTGAAAAAAACTAACCATACCCAAAAGGTTCAGAATTAAGATAGATATGTTCCTGAGGCACAAGTTTTGGATGCAAAATTGTCCTGAAGTAACTTAAAGTTTATATCATAGTGTGGGGAAAAAAAAAATCCATCTTTCCTGCTTTTGCAGCACTGTGCTGTGCTCTGTACAGAGCAGGGCTGCTAGCTAAGGCCTTTTCTGTTCCTAGGTTTCAGCCTAGGTGCAAGGCCCATGGCTCCATATGCATGGAGAAGAGGACCCGAGTTTCTGCTGGGCTCTTTGAATGTTGTTAATCAGAACCAGGGGACCAGCCTGGATTTCGGGAATCCTTGCTCCTCTCTGCATCTCTCCATCTGACTCACTAAAGTTGGAGGCAGACCTGACCCTGACTCAGTGATGATGATGCCTCTATTTACAAATGGGTCCCCTGGTGTACACTCGGCAGGCTGAGCTCAGCTCCTGCTTCTGAATCATCTTTATCAGTTGGCAGGGGAGCAGAGAGCCAGGGAGACTCCAGATGCTGGTCTGATAACTGCCTGAGGCCCAGTGTCGCTTGTGACTTGGTGACACCGTGGGCTCAGAATGTGCTGGGCTTGGGGTGAATGGATGGTCATGGCCTCAGCCTCAATGGGTCGGGGTCTTAGAAGGCCTTCTCCAGACTTAGCTTCCTATTCACTTTAACAAACATTTATTATTTATTCCTATATTCCTGTTGAGCCTGTACATACCATAGTGACAAGTGGTCAGGAGACAGGTGGACACTTCTCCTGTCTTACTCAGGGTTCCAGATTTCTCAGGAATCTTGAAATGCCTCAAACATGTGTAGGAAGGGCCATATGGATCTTAGTTTTAATTGGTGACAAAGGCCAAAGCTTGCGTGAAAAGGCAGTCAGGTAAAGCCCAAATGGATGGGGAGGTCAGAGGTGGCACTACAGCCTTCCATTGTCTTATGGTGCTGGTAAAATGGCAGGAGTGGATATGGAATTAAACCAGCTACTGAGAAAAAACAAAATCTAATAGCTAGCATTTATAGGCAGTTGTGGGGTCTGCAAAGCTCTTTACAAATGTTATCTCTACTCATAATAACCCTTTAAGGTAAGTGTTCTTATTATTTTCATTTTATAGATGAGGAAACTTAGGCAGACAGAGAGTGAAGTCACTTGTCCAGGGTCACACAGCTAGGAAGTGTCAGAGAGTGGGCTTTAACTCAGGTTTTCCTTACTCCAGGCCTGTTGCTCTGTCCGTTATACCACCTAACCTTAAATATCACAGAACGTCTGACTAGAGAGGAAGAGGTTTTTGTTTTTATTCTTTGGAGGCAATCGGAGTTAAGTGACTTATCTAGGGTCACACAGCTAGTACATGTCTGAGGCTGGATTTGAACTCAGGTCCTCCTGGCTTTAAGGGACAGTGCTCTATCCACTGTACCACCTAGCTGCCCAGAAGTTTTTAAGTAGATGCAGTTGGTGGTTGAAATAAATAAAAACAGCCATCTCTGGAGTGCCTTCTAAAAGTTTTCATCAGTCGAATTAGATACGGGAAGAACATAGAAGTGCTATATTGTCTTTAGTTTTGGAAATGGCCACGGCAGCGGTCCCTAAATCCTGTCTCTGAAGGGCCTTCAGGTAGTTGACAGGTCAGTTTCTTGTAGGAAGAAACATTTATTTATTTATTTATTGTTTTGTTTGGCAGTCGGGGTTAAGTGACTTGCCTAAGGTCACACACCTAGTAGTGTCAAGTGTTTGGTCTGAGGCTGGATTTGAGCTCAGGTCCTCCTGACTGCAGGGCGGGTACTCTATCCACTGTGCCACCTAGCTGCCCATAGGAAGAAACATTTATTAATCACTTATTATGTACCAGGCATTGTGCTAAGTGCAGTGTAAATATTATCTCATCTGATCCTCACAACAACCCTGGGAGGTGGGTTCTCTTATTATCCTTATTTTATAGTTGAGGAAACTGACACAGACCGAGGTTCAGTGACTTGTCCAGGGTCCCACAGTTAGTGTCTCAGGCTAGATTTGAACTCGGGTTTTCCTCACTCCAGGCCCAGGGCTGTTATCAACTGTGCTGCCCAGTTGCCTCTAGCAAATTCTACAAATTGTAGAACTTGCATTTCAAATATTGGAATTGTTATTCTGGAAATAAATTCACAGTTGAGCTGTTACATTTTTTTCAGGGGTATCTCATCTAATATACCCCTGTTTTCCCCAGTTATTTGTGGAAGTTCTTGGCCCTATACGAGGGACCAATTGGCAAATATGATCCACAGGTACTCTTGTCCTGCCAAAGTGGTCCATGGACTGAAATTGTCAAAAAAATCACTGCTCCAGGAGTGTCCGGCCTTTGAGGAGACCTCTAAACTTTCATCTCTTTTGTGCCCTGGTGGAATCAGGAGGGGAAGGAGAAAGAGGGGGGAGGGGAAGGAGAAAGAAGGGGGAGGGGAAGGAGAAAAGGGGGAGGGGAAGGAGAAAGAGGGGAAGGTGATGCAGCTAGACATTTTCTCCTATCAACAGCCAGATTGATCTGGTTAGCTTATGTGTCTACACCAGATAGCCCTTTTTTCTCCTTTATTTCTTCCCACACATTCCTTCTAAAACTGCTTACTTGATGGCTCAGTTCCTCCCTAATGGAGGAGTCTTTTCCATTGGTTAAGGATTGCTTGCTAGAACAAACTCATGGGGTCAAATTGTTAAAGAATGCTCACTGGACAGAAAAGTCAGAGACCTGGATTCCAGTTTGGGTCTGGCATCAGATAGCTGTGTGACTTAGCACCAATCATTTCCTTCTCCAGGTCTCAGTTTCCTCATCTGTAAAATAAATAAAAAGCCTTAAGATGGGTTCTTTTCAGCACTAAAATGCTATGATTTTATCTCATTTGGTCTCCAGCTACCATATGAGGTAGATAGGACAGGTTTTTTAATCTTCATTTTACAGATGAGGAAACTGAGGCACAGAGAGAGATGAGAGTCCTTGTTTTTTGTCATATAGTTAGTGGCAGAGCCTGGTAAAGCCTAGGCTTCTTCTTTCATGCTTTTTTCTACTAGAAAATATGCTGGTATCCTTTAGCACACACTATTCACTATACCTACCCTTCTCCACGCCTCAGTTTCCTAACCCTTTAAATGACACCAGGGGCTTACTATCTAGGAGTGAGATGGATACCAAATAAATGGTAAAGTAATCACAAAGTGCCATGAATGAATCAGGGGTTGAATAGAAGGCAGGGCTGGAGGGAGGGACCAAAAATGGGCCTTTGTCTGTTAAAATATGACACCTTTAAGTTCTCAGGTATTAAGGGGAATCCAGCAAGAGGTGGAGCTCCAAGAGCTTGCCTAGTTAGGATGAAATCCTGGAGTGGAAAGCAATACCAAAGGAAACAAAGCTGACAGAATGGAGAAATTTTTAGATTCTTTTAAAAGGAAAGGGCATCATTACTCATATGATCTGGGCAGCAGGTTGGTATTATGGATAGAACACTGAGGAACCACTAAGACTCATCTTCTCGAGTTCAAATCCAGCTTCAGACACTTCTTAGCTATGCGACCCAGGGCAAGTTACGTAACCTTGTTTGCCTCAGTTTCCTCATCTGTAAAATGGGCTGGAGAAGGAAATAGGAAATTACTCCAGTATCTTTGCCAAGAAAATCCCAAATGGGGTCACAAAGAGATGACTGAAACGACTGAACAGCAAAAGAAGAGACCTTCAAGGACATCTAGTCTGACCCCTCCTTTCCACCTCTCATTTTATAGATGGGGAAACTGAGGTGCCTGACTGATGAGATGATTTGCCCAAGTCTAAGCAGGTAATAAGTGGTTGAGGAGGGATTCACTCTCAGGTCCAGTGCTCTCTCTATTGAACCACACTGTACTCTACAGTGAGGCTGATGATGAAATTCTGTTAAGGAATGAATTAGTGACAAGTAGAACCAAAGGTAAGCAAGGAGAAGAGTACAGTGTAACAGAGGGCTTAATTTGGAATCAGTGGATCTGGGTTTTGCTACTTATTACCAGGGTAATGTGAGGTCCCTTTATCCTATGGGCCTTAGTTTTATCATCTGTAAGATTACAAGCTTTGACTACATTACCTCTAAGGACGCTTTCAGCTCTAAATTTGTGATTCTATGATCTTAAATTAATTCACGAAACACGTTGGACTGGTGGAGTCATCATATGATGCTTAATTTTTAGAGGGTCTGACTTCAGCAAACCTCCTACTCCCTAATCCTTAAATACTAAACTTCATGCTTTGACTGACAGTCTTCTCACATCCGTCCCCATCAACAACTGCAAAAAAGTACTTTTCTATTTTCTCACCAGCTCTAATTCACACCCACGAGTTTCTCAACACCAGTAAGATGGGAATAAGACACAATGAGGCAAATTAGGTCCTGCTGGGGAGATAGAGCAGGTTCCTCTGGGAAGAAAAAAAAAGTGATGCTTTCCCTGGGTGTAGAGGAGTATCCCATCTGATGGTTAAAGACCCAGAGATCCGGGAAACCTTGAGAGGGGCTGTTTCCCTCGACCTGTTCTCTCCACATGCTGAGTCCTGCAGGGTCAGCTGCTGTTGCTCTTTGTGTATTGTGATTTCTATAATTCAGTAGATGAGACTGCTTTTAAAGATATGTAAAAATGGGTGCCCAAACCTGAATCTTTAAACAAGACTGCCTCAAAGGCTTCTGGGTTTAACTTTCTGATTTTGCCCTCTCCTCCCAGACCTGAGAAAACTCTACCCTGCTGCTGACATCATAGGATCTTCAATTTAGTGTTGGAAGGGACCATAGAGACCATCTCTAGTCCAGACTCATTGGTTTACGTGTGAAAACAGGTGAATTCACTTAGGCATGATCACATGGATTTCAAGTAGAAGAGACAGGATTGTAACCCAGGTCCTTTGTGTCCAAATGCTGTAATCAGTTGTTTTGGTTATGTCTGAGTCTTCATGACCCTATTTCGGGTTTTCTTGGCAGAGATACTAGAGTGGTTTGCCATTTCCTTCTTCATCTCATTTGACAGATGAGGAAATTAAGGCAAACAGGGTGAAGTGATTTGTCCAGGGTCATGCAGCTAGTAAGTGTCTGAGGCCAGATTTGAACTCAGGTCTTCCTTACTCAGGCCTGGAGCTCTATCCACTTGGCC
Organism: Vombatus ursinus; assembly: GCF_900497805.2. Taxonomy (NCBI): domain Eukaryota; kingdom Metazoa; phylum Chordata; class Mammalia; order Diprotodontia; family Vombatidae; genus Vombatus; species Vombatus ursinus. The sequence continues at coordinate 48,270,614 of NW_020954556.1, read as the reverse complement.
ACCTACCTGCCCTTATCATCTTGAGTCTTCGATTTCCTGAATTTCATGTTGGAACGGATATCTATTGTTGAATATAACTTCTGGTGGATTTGGTAATACCATTCCAAACATATCAGTATAATAAGCCTGATAATATGGTATAAATTTGAGGTGTACTCTAACCTGGGCCCTAATACTGCCCTCTTAAATGATAGAGGCCACAGTGTTTCTAGAATGAACAGTTGAGCGTCCTCTACAGTTTTACGAATATCTTAATGCACCCAATCCCCCCTTCCTGCCACCTTTCCCCCCACATCCAGGTTGGAAAATTACATTTTAAAAATAGTACCCACTCATTGTGATGACACCGTTGCCACTCTCGCTTTATCCCCAGAGTTTTTTTTTTTTAGATGATGGTCATTAGAGCAAGCCTTATTTCCCTCCCCACTCCTCTCAGTTCCCATCCCACCTTGCCACCTCACCTGTGCTCTCCCAGAGGGCAGCAGGCTTTCATATTCACTGTGTGCCTCAGGATTAAGCCCCCAACTTAATTTCCCCAGGATCTTATTTGGGCCCCACATCCACCTGCTACTTGAGGTTGCCACGGAAACAGTCTAATGACTCCTTCCTTTATAGAGACTGGAATCTGACTTGCTGCTCATGAGAAAGGTGGAAGGGACCAAGTGGCATTTCCGTGTATGGCCCCTTCCTTTCAAATCATCCTCTCCCCAGAGGGGCTCCCAAGAAGTCACAGGCAGAGCTGCTGCGTGAGGGCCAGGGGGCATTTACGGGAAACTGAAAATGAAGAACCATGCGCTCTGTCACTTCTCCTGAAGGATTCTAGGGAAGATGTTTTCTGGTTACTGTCAAAATATGAACATAGCTGAGCCCCATCACTGTCACTTAGCAGCTGGAATCATTTAGAGCCTCCTCCCCCAACCCCTGGCCCTCTGGCTCTAGTTTTTTGTTTTTTAATCTCGAAAATGGTGATAATGGTGCTTGTAGTGGGTGCCTCACAGGTTTGTTGTGAGGATGAACAGATCCTAGGGTCTTGGGATCATAGATTTGGAAACAGAAAGGCACTTAGGCATCTTCTAGTCCATTTTTTGCTATTCACAAATACTCAAGGGGTTGAGATCCACCATTGCACACGAGGCCCCAAGAGTCCTGATATAAAGTCCAACCCTGACCTAGGCCTAGGGAGGCCCACGAAGATAAAGTAATTTACTCTTGATCACCTGGTAGAGCTGTGATTCGAACCCAGATCTCTGGCTCCTGATCTAGCAGTCTTTTCCATTGAATAATAATATAAAGTGTTTTGCAAACTATTGTATAAATATGTGTCCATATACTCTTATTTATTAATAATAGCTAACTTTTATGTAGTGCTTTAAATATTATAAAGCACTTTATAAACATTATCTCATTTGATTCTCACAACATTCCCATGAAGCAGATACTATTATTATCCTCATTTTATAAAAGAGGAAACTAGGGCAGACAGAGGTTGAGTGACTTGGCCAAGGTCACACAGCTTAAGTATCTCAAGCTAGAACTGAACTCGGATTTTCCTGACTCTGGGTCCAGGGCTCCATCCACTGTGACACGTAGCTGCTTGCCTTCTTACGGTGGTTATTCATTGTACCCTGTAACCTTGTCCTCGGGTAGGGGAAGGATCCCATAGGTGAAGCTACCTTAGAGTGAGGGCCTTTGGCAACTGAATCTGTTTTGATGAGGTCCCAGAAAGACTGACTTTACTTAATTAAATTTAATTCAGCTCTTTATTTAAGCATCTCCTATGTTTGAGGGGCTGTGCCAGGCAATAGGGAACAGAGAAAAAATGGAAACTGTCTATCTGTGTCTTCTTATGTTCTGCTAGGGGGACGTCAAAGTTATGTACAGATAAGTCAATACAAAGCAAATTTAGGAGGGAAAAAGCACTCACGATATAGTTGGCCAACAGCAGCAAAGGTTTTATATGGAAAATGGAGCCTGTACTGTTTCTTAAAGGAAGCGAAAGATCTCAGAAGATGTAGGTAAGAGGGGAAGCCACAGGAGATGGCCTATACAAAGTCTGGAAAATGGAAGATGGGCTAGTCAGCGGGTCAGCAAACTTTTATTAAGTGTTTAACGATATACCAGGCACTAGGCTAAGTAATGGGAATAGCAAGAAGGGAAAAACCATTCCTGCCCTCAAGAGCTCACGACTGGATGGGAGAGACCACACCAAAACCACTATGTAAATACAAGACAGATACGGAGTAGATAGAAAGCTATCTGAGAAGGGAAGGCATTAGAATTTGATGGGACTTAGAAAGGCCTCCCACAGAAGGTAGGATTGGATGAGTGTTGAAGTTAGCTAGGTATGCTGAGACTCAGATAAGGAGTAAAGCATTCTAGGTGTGGGGAAAGCCAGTGTGAACACTGACACAGGAGATAGAGTGCCATGTTCTGGAAACTACATGTAAGCCACTGTATCTGGATTATAGAATGCATGGAGGAGAGTAGAGTATTAGAGTATTGGAAAAGGGTACAGCTAGGTAGCTCAATGGATAGAGCACCACTCTGAAGTCAGAAGGATCTGAGTTCTTCTTTTAAATGAATTTATTTATTTATTTTTAGTTTTCAACTTCACTTCCATAAGATTTTGAGTTCTAAATTTTCTCCCCATCTCTCCCTTTCCCCCACCCCAAGACAGCATGTAAATTGATATAGGCTCAACATATACATTCACATTAAACCTATTTTCACATTAGTTATGTTGTAAAGAAGAATTAGAACCAATAGGAGAAACCATGAGAAAGAAGAAACAAAAAAAAAAGAGAGAGAGAGAGAGAGCAGATAATATGCTTTGATCTGTATTCAGACTCCACAGTTCTTTTTCTGGATGTGAACAGCATTTTCCATCATGAGTCTTTTGGAGTTGTCTTAGATACTTGCATTGCTAAGAAGAGATAAGTCTATCAAAGTTAGTCATCACATAATGTGGCTGTTACTGTGTACAATGTTCTCCTGGTTGTGCTCACTTCACTCAGCATCAGTTCATATAAGTCTTTCCAGTTTTTCTGAAATCTACCTGGTCATCATTTTCTAGAGCACAATAACATTCCGTTAAATTTATACAACACAACTTGTTTAGCCATTCCCTGACTGATGGGCATCCCCTCAATTTCCAGTTCTTTGCCAGCACAAAAAGAGCTGCTATAAATATTTTTATGCATGTGGGTCTTTTTCCCATTTGTATGTATATCTTTGGGATACAGCCCTAGAAGTGCTATTGCTGGGTCAAAGAGTATGCACAGTTTTTTAGCCCTTTGTGCATAGTTCCAAATTGCTCTTCAGAATGGGTGGATCAGTTCACAACTCTACCAGATTTGAGTTCTAATCTAGCCTCAGACACTTTCTTGCTGTGTGACCCTGGATAAGTCCCTTAACCCTGTTTGCCTCAGTTTCCTCATCTGTCAAATGAGCTGGAGAAGGAAATGACAAACCACTCCAGTGTCTTTGCCAAGAAAACAACAACAAAATGGATGAGTATGCCTCCAAAAAAAAAAAAAAAGAATATTGGAAAAGTAGGAAAGGGTCAGATTATAAAGAACTTAGTTTTTTTCTTTTTTTTAAAAATTAATTTATTTTGATTTATCAACAATCACTTCCATATGCTTTTGAGTTTAAAATTTTTCTCCCCCTCCCTTGCTACCCTCTCCAAAATGGCACATAATCTGATATAGTATAAAGAACTTTAAATGCCTAACAGGAGAGTTTATGTTTGATTGACCCTTGGAAGAAAAAGGGAGCCACCGGAGATTAATGAACTGAGGAGTGACATGGTCAGACTGTGGTAGCTTAGTTAAGGATGTGTTGGATGGAGGAGAAGCTTGAGGCAGGGACACTGAATAGAAGAATATTGCAATAGTCCAGGCAGGAGCTGATGAAGGCCTGAACTGGGACTGTGGCTGTCTGAGTGAAGAGAAGGGCATGAAATTTTGTGAAGTTAGAAGCAAGATTTGGCAACAGATTGGGTGTGTGGTGTGAGTGAGGCATTGAAGATGATGTGAAGATGACGCTGAGGTTGGCAGCCTGGATACCTGGGAAGATGAAAGTGTCCTTGAAAGTAATAGGGAAGTTCAGCAGAGGGGAAGATTTCAAGAACAGCTAATTTGCTTTAGAGTGTATGAAGGGGAGGAATATGAAATAAAGGTGAAGTAAAGTTAGGAGCTAGATTGCAAAGAGTTTTAAATATTAGATAGCAAGGAAAAGTGACAGTCAGATTTGTGTCTAAGGAATGTTAATTTGGAGGCTGTTTATTTTGTCTTATCTGTGGGAAATATACTCATAAATATCTGCATATAATATATAGATCATATAGTATATGTCTACATGCACACACACATATATAATGAAGCTTTATTTAGGTGGGTGACTATATGTATATGATAGATAGGTATCTGTCTCTGCAGTCAGAAGTAATAGGATTTAGAGTTAGGCAGGGTCTTTAAGAATCACTGGGTCTCACTTCATCTTTTGGATGAGATAACTAATTAAGTAAACGAAGTGATTTGTCCCTCAGGGTCAGGCAGGGCTGGATTGGAACCCAGACCCTCTGTTTCCCAAGCCACTGCTTTTTCCCCTCCCTCTAGCTCATTGCTTCCTTTGTATAAATGAGTGAGACAAAGCAGAGGTGGGGGAAACTAGAAGAAAGTCAGTCAAGTATTCACTGATGGCCTCTGAAATATTAATAGAAGAAAAGAAATGTGTTAAAGTTGTTCAAGGACTCTCCCATTTATCTCTATTTATTCCCAGTGACTAGTTTGTGTATATTGGGGCTTTGTATGGTCTCTCGAGTTGGCTAGAACATGCCACCCTCACCCAGGAGTTGCTAAATGTTGACATTTAAATTCCGAGGGGGATTTCTGAACACTATGAGTCATTGAGCTTGTTTTCCTTCTTATCTCTATAGATCAACTTCATTATTTGGGAAAGTTTTTTCTTTTTCCCTTTTTTCTTTTCTTTTTTTTTTTTTTGTCCCTCTAGATTACAAGATTTCTGGATAGTGTGGCGGCAAAAAGAAGGCACGGAGAGCCCAGGCAAATTCCCCACATGGAGGAGATCAGGGCCACTTCTCCCCTGTCCCTCTTCCTCTCCCCTCCCCACATACATATGATGTGGCACAGACTGTCTTTGGATAAGGGTGTCCCTAAATTGACTAGAGCAGTTGTGACTGTTTCAAAAAAAGCTTCGTCTCTTCCTGTCCCAGAGTTGTTCTGATTCTCCTAAACTCTTGATACCTGGCTGAAAATCTGCTTTTGAAAAAATAGCCTGGGACTTCCCTCTCTTTTTTGCAGAGGAGAGGGACTACAGATGTGGAAAACTGCATATACTTTCAAACTCAATTGATGTATTCATTAGCTTTGTTGAGCTGCTTTTTTTCTACCTCTTTTTTTTTTTTAATTCTTTATGACAAGAGACACGATCTGTTTTGGAGGGAAGGACCATTTGGAAGTGAAGGTGACAGCAATAAAAATGTTTTTCAAGGAAAAAAAATATAGGAATGCCTTTGGAGTGATCAGTTCTGCCCAGAGGCAGGGTGACTGTTTGGACGAGTCCAAAGAGACAACATCAGTTAATGGAAAGAGCACTCATTAGCTTTTGAGGATCTAGGACGGAATGGTGGCTCTGCCTTTGATGCCTGGGTGACCTTGGACAAGTGGGTTCTGCCTGGGCCTCTAAGTGACATCATCTACAAAATGAACGGCTTGGTGAGATCGTCTCCAAGGTCCCTTTTGGCTTTCAATCCCGTGAACTTTCCTAACCCCATGACTTTTAGTTTTTAAGGAATGTTCTAAGACAAAAAATAAAAGGAGTTAAATGGTGAACAAATGATATTTGTTGTTGAGGCATGTGATAGAAACACAAATAAAAGGGAGAAAAATAGGAAGATTCTGGGCAGCGGAGGGTAGGGAGGGAGCATACAGAACATCTCTTAGGTACTTTATCAATGGAATTTAGGGGAATCGAGTCTTGATAAAGGACTTCTCCCCTCTATTCTAGCCATTGTTAGCCAAAGCTATAATAATGAGAACTTTTATTTATAGCACTTTATATTTTTCAGGGTGCTTACTTATGTATATTAGTGCACCTAATCCTCCTTAATCTTTATAATGCACCCATGAGGTAGCTTGAGTATTATTATCCCCATTTTAGAAATAGAGAAACAGGCTCTCAGGAAGCATAGAATTTTAAGTGACCAGGGTCACTTCATCCTCTTTGTTCTACAGATGAAGAAACTGAGGCCCAGATCTTCCAAGTGACTTTGTACTTCTTAGTGGCAGAGCTGGGACCAAACAATGACTGAGATTTATATAGTATTTATATACATTATCTCATTAATTCTTCCAACAACTCCATGAAGTAGGTACCTTACGTGTTATCTCTGCTTTACAAATGAGGAAACTAAGACACAGACAAGTGAAGTGACTTTGCCCAGGGTTACATAGCTAGTAAGAGTCAGAGGCACTCCCTGATTCGAAGTCCTGCTGTCTATCCCCAAATAATACATGTGGGTACTAGAACCCAGGGCTGCGGAATCCCAGGGTGGTGTATTTTCTATTAACAGCTTTAAGTGATTTCCCTGAGTTTGACAGAACGATAACAGAACCCAGCATTCCTTGCTCATTTCTTTTTTTACCCCCTTTTATAATAATGATAGTGATAATAGTAGCTAGCATTTACAAAGGTTTGCAGAGCACTTTACAAATACAAACCCAGGCAGATAGATGCTGTTATTATGCTCACTGACTGAGGCAAATAGGGGTGAGTAAGCTGCCTAGAGTCATGCAGCTAGCAAATATTGGAAGAGGCTGGATCTGAGCTCAAGTCTTCCTGACTTCAGACCTAGCACCGTATACAAGCAACAGAGACTTCCAAGGCCAAGCTCAAAAGGTGTGTCATCAGCCAGTTGGAGGTTAGGAAGATGGGCTGCATCCCTCCCCCAGCCCAAGCAATAGCCAGTTGTGGGATCTGTCTGTCATTCAGATATGCCTACTTTTTTTTCTACCCCTCCTCTCACCCCCCCCAATTCTATACTAACTCTTACCCTCCCTCTGCTTTTCAAGAGTTCAACTTCCCCTTTTTTGAGTCTGGTGTCAGCCTTTCAGGGCAATAATTCCCTAAGAGCTACTGACCACCCCCAGGACACCGAATTTTACTGCCCCTCCACACCCAAGCCTTTCCAATGCCTTTGGCAAGTTCCTTTCCAGCCGGTGAGGTGTATGCTCTGGGGGCAGTAACCACTGAGAATTCTACCTCCTCTCTTTTGCCTTTGGAGTGGAATGGAGTAAGCTCTTCTGAATGAACTGTCATGAGTGGGTTTTGAGCTACATCACACATCTCATTACATTATCTTGCCCCACAAACCCACCCTTTAACCAAACTTTTGCTGTTCCTGTCAAGGCTATCACCACTTTCCCCAGAGACCTAAATTTACGACCTCTTCCTCACCCCACATATCTAATCAGTGGCTAGATCTTATTGGTTTTCCTGGTATAAATCTCACATCAGTCTACTTTTCTCCACTCATATAGCTACCATCCTAGTTCAGACCCCTCTCACCTGGACTAGTGCAGCAGTGCTTGGCACATAGTAGGCACTTAATAAATATTTATTGACTAATTGACAGTTCTAAGGATAAGAGAATTCAGCAGGTGGGGGAGAACCCATGGCCTCTAGGGTAAATGCTCATGGGAAGGCAGTGCCTCTCCTTTAAATGCAGTCATGTTGTAATTGTGGTTTTTCCTTTGTTCTCAAAGGGGTCATCAGGAAGATGATGCAATGACTTGCAAGTGAATTAGATTTGAGTGAAGGAGGGCTGTGCAAAGTCACCAGCCTCACTTTCTCCTCCAGAGCCAGTTGGGGCCAGTGGCCAGATATAGATCAGGACGACTGGAGGTGGACCAGTGCAGTCCTGGAATAGCACTTGCGCCAACCTGAGAGGGGTTCAGGGCAGGAACGTCCTTACCTCCATCATCTTTGTAGAGCAACTGAGACCAATCCCTTTGCAGAAGGGAATTATTTGTTCATGTCTAGGCTGCCCTGAGGTCTCTTGTGACTTTGAGATTCTGTGTTTCTTTGCCTTTTCCTTTAGCAAAACTGGGTTCAAGGCTTCCAGAAATGAAGTTAAAGGAAAATGCTTTGAAAACAGTCAACAGGCATTTAACAAAAGAACCTCTAGATGTGAAAGGATTTGAATTGTTTCCTAAACAAGCTGGGCTTAGGCATCTGGAAGGGTCGAAGTCAGAAAAACCTAGGACTTCAGAGCTTCTAGAGACCTGAAGCACATCTGGTTCAGTCCCTTCTTTCTCCAGATGTGGACATGTATTTAGAAATTTCTGACTTTGGGCTATAGTCACCATCTGCTCATCCATCTACATATCCCCTATGAGTAAGGAATGAATGCCTCTGTTACAGTAACCTTCAACCCAATTGTTACCATTCCCTGGGGATATGACAAGTAATTTGTAGCCATGTGGTCTTGTAGACAATGATTGGGACTATGAATCAAGTTGCCTGGGGTTCTGACTTCTTGTGTCCCATTAGCTATGTCACTTTCCCTCCCTGTGCTTGAGTGTCCTCATCGATAAAGTGGAGATAATAATAGTGTGCTCTCCCTAACCTGCTAGGCTTTGGAAGGATCAGGTGAGAAGAAACTTCTACAAGCTATCCAATTGAACGATTGTTTCATATGTATGTAAGAGCCTAAACCCCATCCACAGGCACTGGAGGCTGCCTGTATTATAGGAATGTATTTAGAGATGAGATCTGGAGAACCCTACTTTACATTTCCAAATATTTCAGTTTCCACCATTGAGTTCAACTGGAGGAAGGCCATGGATGGGTCTTCAGTCCCCTGCTCTGCTACCTGCAAGAGGGGTATTGGGCTAGAATTGTATCTATTCACTATACATTAGTAATGATGTTGTTTTAGGGATTCAGAATAAAAACTGTTTTCCCTGTTTTTTTCCTCTCTCTCTCATAGGAGGGAAGCAGTTAGCTTACTCTTGGCCAACTTAGCTCCCTCCCACCAAACGCTTATTGTGCAGCTGACAATCACAGATAGTAAGTACACATATTTATCCATGTAAGCTGTAAAACAGAATTTGGGGAAAGTGATTATAGGTTAGGATAGATAGTAGAATACACAAGAGTAATTTTTGCTCTTTAGTGCAGGATCAAGATAAAATCTGAGCTCAACCAAGGTGACAATAAGTTCATTAGAGAAGTCCTCTCAGTCTCTAGGCATGCAGGTTTCTGGGAATCAATGGGCACGTTGAGGGATAAGCCTTCCCCATCTGCCTAGGGGACTAAATGAGCTGCTTGTCCTGCTGATGACAGCCTTGTGGGGGTGGGGGTGACTGAGTACTACTCTCTTCAGTGGTCTTAGTTTGGAACACTGAGTCAGAAATGGTGGGGCTGGATGAAGGTGCCCTTTCATTAGAGGTATTCCAGATGGATGATCATTTGGTAGATAGAACGTAGAAAAGCTTGTTCAGTATGAGTCGACCTGTGTGGTCATTGAAGTTCTTTCCAGCTTTGTGATTCTGCGAAGGGGAATTGCGGGAGGATAGAAGTTAAGCTGGTCAGTGGTAGAATCAGGTTTCAGAGGACCTAAGGAAGTAAGGTGGCTAGGTGGAGCAGTCGACAGAGCACTGGGCCTGGAATAAGGAAGACCTGAGTTCAAATGTGGCCTTTACCATCTTCAGTTCATATCTGGCCTCAGACACTTACTAGCTGTGTGACCCTGGACAAGTCACTTAACCCTGTTTGCTTCAGTTCCTCATCTATAAAATGAACTAGAGAAGGAAAAGGTAAACCACTCCAGTATCTTTGCCAAGAAAACCCCAAATGGAGTCACAGAGAGTTGGACATGACCAAATGACTCAGCCAGAAAGTAGTGTCATTGGTGGTTTTAAAGGATGGAAGGATATGCTAAAAATTGGTGTTTTCAGGAGGTGAATCTGGCTGTGATAATGATGGCGGTGTGGAGCAGGGAGGGATTAGAGGCCAGTAGGTCCGAAGCTATTTGCAATAATGAGACTATGAGGATCTGAACTGGTGGTGGCAGTGGGAATGAAAAGGAAGCATTAGTCGGGAGAAACAGCTAGTGATTTCAACACGTCTTCTAGCGGGCTTTGGTTAACTTCTCTTCCCATTAGGAGCGGGTGCTCTAGACCTCAGACTCTTTCATTTTGGGGAATGCTCACATCTAGTCCCAATAGAGTAATAGGATATGGTGATTTTGATGCAGCTTTGAGTATATTTTGACAACTTTCAAATCAGGCTGTAGGTTTTCTTCTAACAATAATGCAAATTCAAAGGGGAAAAATACCCTTTCAGTAGATAATATAATTAGGCTGCATATATTAGTCTGATTTTTTTAGTCTCTCTGTGTCTCTCTAAGAGAAGATAATTCATTTACATTGAGCTCTTCTCAGTTGTTTTGTTTCTAAAGAACTTAATAACTGCCTACATGTAATATTGTTTGGTTAGAACAGCCTACACTCTGAGTACCTCTCTTGAGTGAGTACTGCATTTCAAGATGTTGCAGTCATTTAACTCACTTTCCTTCCCTCTAATCTCTCTGCCTCCCCCCCCCATCTCTTTGTCTTTGTCTCTGGCTCTCTGTCTCTCTCCCTTCCCCCCTCCACACACACTCACACACACACCTCTTCAGAAACCAACTGCCATAGCGGTCTGAGTTTATGCTTCATTCACTGATCATTGTATTCTCTGTGCATGCTTCCACATCCAACTCCTAAGGAATCCAGTTGGAAGGGACCTTAAAGGTCATCTAACCCCACCTTGCCCCCAGTGTGGGAAAGTTCTCTCAGATATCCCTGACACAGAGGAATGGACATCGTGGATGATCTAACTTCTTCTCAAACACAGTTAGTCATGGAAAGATCACTATGTGCTACAGGGAGCCTATCTCATTTTTTAACAGCTCTGTTAGAAAGTTGTTTATGTAGAGCTGAAATCTGTTTCTCCATAGCTAATGTCTTGTGGTCTTGATTATGTTCTTTGCAGTTACACAGAATAATTCTAATGCCACATGATAGTACTTGAGCTCGGTGAAGACAGTTATTATGCCCAATCTAATCCAACAAATATTTATTTTAAAGTCTTCTTAATTGATACGTTTGGTTTTAAAATCACCTTCATCTCTAAATATGTTTTTTCACTTCCCCTCCTTAGAGGGCTATTCCTAATAACAAAGAACAAAAAAAGAAAAAAAAAAGGCAGTTCAACAAAACTAACCAGCAGATCAACTCAGAATGACAGTGTATGTAATGTTCCATATCCATAGTCTTCCACTTTTGCAAAGAAAAGAGAGGTGCATATTTTTCTTTTTTCTTTAGGGCCAACTTTGACCATCATAATTACTGCAGCATTGTTTCATTTCATTGCTACTGTTGCTGTTATTTTCATTCACATTGTTGTAGCCATTGTATGTATTGTTTTCTTGGCTTTGCTTATTTTATTTTGTATCAGTTCAGATAAATCTTCCCTTGCTTCTCTGTATTTGTTATATTCATTCTTTCTTATGAACCAGTATTATTCTATTAAATTTATATATCACTCCATGATACCAATCTTCTGGTACCTTTTTGTTCAAATCAAATTTTTGATGATTACGTCTACAGTTTCTTTTAGGAACCTGGTCTATGGTTCATTTGGGTCTGGAATCTTAAATATGCTTAAAGTGACCAGGTACTCTCTAATGATATCTCTATATCTTTATTCTCCTTTTTCATTTTATAGATTCTTCTTTTTGGGGGGGTGCTAGGCAGTGAGGTTAAGTGACTTGCCCAGGGTCACACAGCTAGTAAGTGTTATGTGTCTGAGGCTGGATTTGAACTCAGGTCCTCCTGACTCCAGGGCTGATGCTCTATACACTGTGCCACCTAGCTGCCCCAGTAGATTATTATTCTTGATAGAGAAGATGGCAATAACAAAGACTTGAGGAGCTCTACTCTCTATTTGTTATCATTATATCAACCCAGTGTGGCTCCAGTCTGACTACCTTTTTGGTTTTACTGCATACTCTAGGATTCTGTCAACCAGGCATATTGACTGTTTTCTGAACCTATTCTTCCTTTTCCTGTTTCTGTGCATTTGTTCACATCATTATCTATGTCTGGAATTCATATCCTCTTTTCCTCTCTTCTCTTCCCTTCCTACCCCCACATCTATGCTTGTTGAAATCTTACCTATCCTTCAAGTCACTGTCTATATGAAGCTTTTCCTATTTTCCCCTACTAAAAATGATCTTTTCCAAACTGTTTGAAGGCCCTCTGGTATAGTTGGAAGAGCACTGGCTTTTCAATCCAGCTAGAGGACCAAAATTCAAGTCCTGGTTCTCCTACTGATCAGCCACCTAAAAGGCAAATTAATGATAATAATAATGATAATGTTTGCAAACCTTAAAGTGCCTCTTAAGTTTCACTTTATATTATTAGCTGTATGACCTTGGGTGAATCACAGAATGTAAAAGCTCGAATGTACCTTAGAGATCATAGGATCTTAGAATCATTGGGCCCAAATTGGCCAACCTTCATTCCCTTCTTGGCTTTGCTTCTGACATTCTAGACTTTGTCATCATGAATCAGTAGCCATCTTGTTCTGGAACTTCCCATAGTACTTGGGGCTTCCTCAACCTGGAATGTTTCTCTTCCATGCCAGTCCCCTTCTCCCACTGGTGAATTCCTCCCAGGGCCTCTATTTTATGGTGGGACCCAGGCTGGCCAACTTTCCTTCCCTTCCTGGCTCAGCTTCTGACATTTCAGACTTTGTCATTATGCTGTGTTCTCTTTGGGTACCTTCTCCTACCCCTTTACATCTCCCTTTGTGTGTTGTCTTCAGCCGTTAGTATGTAAGCTCCTTGAAGGCAAGAGCTATCTTTTTGCTTATATTTGTATCCCAAATGTGTTTAGTGCTGTGTATAGCGCATATAATAAACACTTAATAAATGCTTGCTGCTTGCTTACTTGCTTGGTCATAGATATAGGGTTGGATGGGACTTTAGGGGTCAACTAGTCTAGACTCTCATTTTACAATTGGGAAACTGAGGCCTGGTGAGGTTATCTGACTTGTTCAAGGTTACATAGGTGGTGTAAGCATCAGAGATGGGATTTAAACACAGATCCTCTGACTCTAGAATACACATTCTTTCCACTGTATGTCCAACTTCCTCATTTTACAGATGTGGAAACTGAGGACCAGAGATATGAAGAAATCTGCCAAAGTAATTTAGCTAGTAAGTTTGGAGCCACAATTCTAGTCCTTGTTTTCTGACTCCAAGTTCATTGTTGTTTCTACCACATTGTACTTCCTCCCTTAAATCATTTGGCTTCTTATATTTTCTGTTTGCTCATCTGTTTTCTAATCATCTCTTTAATAATTCATTCTAGAATTTTGCCAAGGATTAAAGTCTTGAACACTGTTTTATACCATCCCAGTACGAATGCCTCTGTATTTGGGGAGACTGAGGCCCGATAGGGGTGTTATGACTTGACAAAGATAGTGATAAATGATAATGACAAATGATAAAGATAATGATGGACATTAGAACTAGGATTCAGGTCTCCTGGAACTGAATTGAATGCCCCATGTGGTGGAGCTTTGGCAGACCACTCATTGGCCAACTGTGCCACTTCCTAGAAGGTCCTGCTGACACAGGTAAAAGGTAGGAATGGCTTGGTTCAGGAAGGCCCATTGCTTCGCAGTTATGTAGCTACCTGTACAATGAATGGCCTCTTGGTGACAAATATGGGGGTGGGGCAGGTAGAGGAGGCCTGCTCAGGGTCTCAGCAGCAGATGTGGCCATCACTCAAATTATAGAACATAAAATATTGGAGTTAGAATCTATTCCAACTTCCTCATTTAATAGATGATGATATGGAGGCCCAGAGTGATACATGTTCTTCACAGGTTACTCCCACTCTTTCCTACTTCTTCCTTCCCTCTCCTTGACTATGCTTGGACCATTTAGCCACACTTCCCTATCTTGGGCTTCTTAGCTTCTCGGCTCATTTCAGGGACTACCTTCTACATTAGACATTTTCTAATGTCCTTGGTTTGCTCCCGTCCTTTGCTTACTTTGCATTTACTTTGTATATATGTCTTTTATTTCATTATCTGTGCATATGTGGTATTCTCCAAGTAGACTATGAGCTCCTTGAAGGTACCAACTATTTTGTTTTTATCTTTGTGTTTCCAGCACCTAGCTTAGTGCCTTGGACATAGTAGATGCATAATAAATGCTTGTTGAATGAATGGATGAATCTGTAACATAAGGATGAGAATACTTTTTACTGCTTACCTGAGACTCAAATAAAACCAAATATATTGAAAGTGCTTTATAAACTGTAAAAGTACTATTTAAAAATCAGGTATTATTTTTTAAAATTTTTTATAAATTTTTCTTGATCTCTTGTTTTACATCACTCAAATTTTTCTCGGTATCCTTTCCTCCCTCCAAAGAACTATTCAATTTAATAAATAATACTTCTAAAGAAAAAAAAAGAAGAGAAAAAATCAGGATGTACACATTCTTGCCTCTAACCCACGCTTTCTCATCTACTGTAATTTTGAACTGAGCACACTGGGCTTGAGGAATGTAAAAGCAAGGGAAATAGAATGACTTTGCTTCACCATCCTCAAGAAGTAAATGAACTAGTTATTTCATTTCTCTTGCTTCTAGTTGAACCCATTTCATATTCATTGAGGATCAGATCACTGAGGTAGGAGAAGAGTCAGGGGTAATTTCAGTAAAGTGTCCCCTCACCAGTGGGTATTTTGACCATTCTTCACCTGGTTTGTATGGTGACTGTAATATTATTATCTGGGTTCTTTGGATGAAATCCTACTGGCATTCAAGGCTTCTGGAACCACCTTGGTGGGATGCCATCCCCCTGCCTTTCAGAGGACTTTAATGGACTTGCTTAAAGAGACTTTGTCTTATTTCTCCAACAGAAGTGACAGCCCCACCACTCCACTTGCTATTCTTTTATTTACTCAAATTAAGATTCACATTTACACATCAGTCAATGACAAAGCTCTTTAACTTTCACTCTGTGCCTAGCTCAATACTAGGCGCTTTGGACAAATCAAAATAATAATGATAATAATAGCTCTCATTTGTATAGTGATTTAAGGCTTTGCATAATGCTTTTATATAAATTATCTTATTTGATCCTCACAATAATACTGAGGGAAGTCTCTTATCATTGACATTTTGTAGATGAGGAAACGGAGTCTTAGAGAAGTTAAATGACTTGTTCAGGGTCACATAGCTAATAAGTTTCTGAGGTAGATTTTGAGCACAGGCATTGCTGACCAAGTCTAGGCTAACCCTTAAGTAACAGAGACTTCCTAAAAGACTGGATTCCTGCCCTCAATGAGTTGTTTGGCAAGTTTATCTTGGGAGACAAGATTACAATAGAAAGAATTAGATAATGTGTCCAAAGAGAAGAGAATCAAGAGCTAGATTGGGTGGTATGAGAATGATATGTATTAGAATATCAAGAAAGAAGGTTCCCTGAAAAAGGAAAGAATTGGGCTTTGTGGGCATGGATAGCATCTGGTTATATTGGGGAGAGGGGGGAGTGGTGGTGATTGGTATTTAGCAATTGCTGTTTAGCAATGCCCTGGTCTGGATTGCTTAGTCTTATAGAGGATTATAGTCTTAGACTTAAGAGGTCATCTAGTTCAGACTTTTCATTCAATAGACGAGGAAACAGTTACACAGTTGTTCAAAATATTAAAAAGAAAAAGTTCACAGAACCATGGTTAAGAACTCCCAGCTTAATCCAACCCACTCATTTATAGAGAATGAAACTGAAATTCAAGAATGTGAATGAAGTGATGTTCTGTGGTTCTGTGATCTACCTGGGAGGCTGGTGACACTGGGTCACGGATATTCCAATTTGTCGGAAGTCAATGGACTCTAATCAAATTAGGAATTTAAAAAAAATTGATAGTTTCTCAGGTGTCAAATTAATCACCTGTTGCTTTTTCAGATTATTACAAATAGTGAACAACGCACAGTATCTTAAATTCACAGTTAGTGAGCCCCATGTTCATTTGCTATTTTCACTATGAATTGAATCTTTCACCAAAGTCCTTCTCTGATGCCCCCTTGTGGTCTGGAGTTTTCGTGGAGCACATACAAGTTCTGAAGGGTCCTACAAAGCCAGCCTTTGAATGTGGCTAGTGAGGGACTCATGGGACCAACCTGGCTAAATTCAGGGAGCTTATCACCAGAAAGTTTGTTGACAAATTGTGCATTTTTTCAGCAATTCAATTCAATAGGCATTTGATTAAGTGCCTACTATGTGCCAGGAATTTTGCTAGTTGAGGAAATACAAAGACAAAAATGGAAATAGACCCTCTTCTCAAGGAGATACATTTTAATATTTAAAAATAATACGAACGCAGATTAATAAATACGAAGTAATTTCGGGGAGGAAGAGGGAACACTAATAGTTGGGAAGAACTAGGGAAAATCTCTTGTAGGTGGCAACACCTGAGCTAGGCCTTGAATAGAGCAAGGGCTTCCAGAGTTGCAGGTAAGAAGAAGGAGGACAGCCTATGCAAATGCACAGAGGTGGGAAATGGAATGCTGTATCTATCAAGGAGGCCATTTTGGTTAGAACTAGAGTAGCTCGGGAGGAATAATATAATGTAAGACTAAACACTCATGAGTTAGCTCAAGAAGACTGCTTTCTAAGGTATATAGGCATCATTGTGGCACAGATACTCCCATCAAATAAAAGTATTAAATTAAGTGTCAGATTGCTAGAAAATTCTGCTTTTATTAACTGGAATTTTCATGCCTAATGCTAGAATAAATGTGACTTCTGCTCTTTCCTTGGAAAGTCCTTGCAAAACAATTTCAGCTGTTTCTGTGTTATGGAAGGCTGAAGGGAGAGCTGTGCTTTTAGACAGATAAAAGTCCAAACTTGGCTTTGTCAGCATAAGCTGCTCAAAATTTACCAACTGAAACATCTGTAGTCCTCCCACAAACAGATATCCTTTAAGATCAATGTCTTGGTGAGCTATGATTGAAGAATGATTAAAAAATAAAGAAACTGTTAACTGATTTGGAAAATTATATGCACATTTCATGTTCACTAAGGCTCCAATCAATCCTGAAAAATTCAAACCCATTTCTTTTCATGCTGCAGAAGAATTTGGGTCTCCTCATTGGTCAGCCCAATTATTATTGCTCTAAGGATACAATTTCAACAAGGAACCAAGGAAAGATTATCTATTGGTTAAAGACAAAAGTTTTGAAAATATTTACTTTTTATAATGGTTGGTTAAGCGAGATGAAGTTAATCAGTGAAATCAGTGTTTCAAATTATAGCTTGAACCCATATGTTTGGCTGATTGTTTATCAACACATGGCCTTGGTCAACAAAGGGGACCAGGTAAGAAAGTGTGGACATCTTCCAGCAGACTCATTTCCCTTACTAGAGAAAGACTCAAAGCCCATGTTGCACCAACAGTGGGAGAATTGTGTAAAAGTCGCATCCCTTTGGCCAGTTGGTTCCCACAGTGAATTGTGAGACTGGATGAAATGAGCAGAAATGCAGAGATATTAGGAAGCTTTCTTACTTTTAGTCAAGGAGAACCTATCACTTGTTAGGAAAATATATTAGAAGGACTATTTCAATATTGCAAATAATATAATGAATACAGAGAAATATGGAAAGACTTCGATGAACTGATAAAAGGTGAAGTGAGCAGAGTCAAGAAAACAAAATACACAGACTGTAACAATGTAAATGGAAAGAACAACCACAAAACAATCAAAGATGTATGCTACAACATTACAGAGGACAAGTTTGGGCTCAAAGAAGAGAGGAGATCAGACATGTCCGCATGCCCCCGCCCCTTTTGCAGAGGTGAGGGAAGCATGGGCATGGAACATTGCATATAAAGATGGATGTTTTTGATGTTTTGATCAGTTTTGCTGACTTTCTTTTCTCTTTTTTCTTTTTAAAAGAAGTTCTCTGTTATAAAGAATGGTTTCCTGGGAGAGGGATTGGGGAACAAGACAGGGGATGTCTAAATCTAAGTGATGTAAAAACAAGAGATATATTATAAGAAATTCTATTTCTATTTAAAAAGGCAAATATAGTAGAGCTCAGAATATCTTAGGGTTTTCATCTGAGAGGGCATGGATGACCCAGTGCCCCTCTTTTGTGCATAACTACAATAACAACAACAATAATAATGATTGACTATATATACAATAATGGCAACATCTATATGTTGTTTTCCAATCTACAAAACACTTTAAGGTAGAGAGGATAGGTGATGTTATTCCCATTTTACAGATAAGAAAGCTGCCTCTTTTCGACCTTGTCAAGAGCACATAGCTAGTAGTACAGGAAAATCAGATTTGGTATTTGATGTATTTATGTAGTTCCCCATCTATCTTCATTATTATACCTTTTTTTTTTTTATTAAAACGTCACATGCTCCTGGAAGAAGTCTTTCACAGGACATTTATTCCTGATGAATTATATTATTAATCATTTATTCCTATGGCTGTTTTGAGATACTCAAAAATTTTGTATGCAAAGAGAATTTATCCAACATGTTTAATGGTTATTGTCTTGTTCTTTCATATTTCCCTTTTGGGCTGGCCATCTGATACCTCTAATTTTTGTGTATTGCCAGCCTCACCTCCTTTTCTGGACATATGTGAGTTTCATGCAGAAGCAACTTCATGGAATGAATAGAGAGACATATTTGGAGTCAGAAAGATTGGCAACTTGGGCTTTGCACTTTTTTCTAGTAGGGAAAAAGGATCTGCTGGGAATTGTTCACACCTTTTCACCTAGTCCCGTTGGTGACCAAGGATGTATTGATAAAGTCAGCCCAGGAGATCAGAAAAACAGCTAATTGACCCACACCAGGTTCAAGATATAATCTCAAATTCAATAATCTGGGTTCAAGTGCTACCTTTGATATCTAATAGCTGTACAACTATGCACAAGTCAAGTCAATAAGCATTTATTAAGCACCTAATATGGGCTGATTAGAGTGGTAAGTGTTAGGAATACAAATACAAGGAGAAAGATAGTTCCGGTCCTCTAGGAGCTTACATTCTAATTGGGGAAGAAAACACCTAGAAGGAAGATGAAAAGTGGAGGGAGAAGAAAAGGGGAAGCCCCCTCATGGGGGCATGGTGTTGAAATCTGGGGAGTCAGAAGTGGAACCAGGAGAGAAGAGAAGGATGACCGTCCTGGCTCTTCCTTAAAATGGGAAAATAAGATAATTCAGATTATACCTTGAACTTGGTATGGGCCAATTAGTTAGCACTTTTGGCTGACTTTATCAAAGTATATCCGTGGTCACAAGTGGTCATAATGTTTTAGAGTTCTAAGAGGAATTCACCAGTGGGAGGAGGGGGCTGCATAGGGAGAGGGATGTTTCAAGGCAAGAAAGCAGTAGAAGTAAAATCTGAAGAGCTAGAAGTGGAGGTATGAAAGGAGTGAAGGATGGCCGGCCTGGGTCCTTACTCACAACAATTGTGTGTGTGTGTGGGGGTGCTGCAGGGATGGGGGGACATTCCAGGGTAAGAAGGCAGCTGAGGCATGGGAATCAAAAGAGGAGCTGGAAGAGATTCCTTGAGATTTTGGCATCATGGTGCTCTGGCAATTTTTAATGACTCTTAAGTTACAGATGGTTTTAAGTTATAAACTAATTGATAATCTATAACAATGGAGAGAATTTTCACACTCAAGAAATCAGAGATTTGGACCTTCCTCCCCTCAAAAAAATGTTTTCTCTATAATAATTATAATTATTTCTCTATAATTTTTCTATAATAATTATAATAATTATTCTACTACTCATGCACAAAGCATTTTTAGTAACATGCTGTTACATGCTTACACCCACCGTGTATCTACCATTTCTAGAGAAGTTTAACTGATGCAAGACAGTTGACACAATGGGGAGACCAAAAGAGCCAGGAAATTGCTTCAGCCATCACAAGTGTGCCAAGCAAAGAAATGTAGCAGCCAAAGGCAACATTGGCTTAGATGGGACAGTTTGTAAAACTGTTTACACAGGGGAAAAACTGAAGACTAGGATTAGTTTCATCTCCCCCCACAATGTGCCTGTAGAAAGCTTGGTCTGGAATCTAGCTAAGCCAAATGATTCTGGAAAAAGTATTTGTAGGTAAAACCAGAAGGAAAGCAAACAGAACTGAAGTGGAACAGATCTGCCCACATTTTAACAGCAATCTATCCTTACCAACAGTAGTAGTGGAACCACCCCATTTGAACTCTGTCATCTTTGTACTCAGAATTTTGTTTAAAAAGTGTCAATTGAATTTATGAAGACAGGAAAAATGGCCTGATAAAACCATACAGAAGAAGCTGCTGATGAATATTAATATATGTGAAAAGTTAAGCAACAATACATGAGATGTCAGTAAGATACTATGTGTAAGTATCAAAGGAGTGGTACAGGCAATGAGGCTTAATTGAACTCACTTTGGGCTGGAATAGTCAGGGAAAGCTTCATAGGTGAGACTTGGGCTCAGTTTTAAAGGACAGGTAGAGTTTGAATAGGTAGAGAGGATGGGGACCGAAGATCAGGGTTAGGGAATAATAGCATGTACAAATATGCAGAGATGGAACGAGGGTGCCATGTTCCAGGGGTCGGTGAAAAGGTCAGCCTGACTAATGTAGAAATGTCATAACACTGGTTTATGATGCTGTGCATAAGACTGACGTAAGTGAAGCCAGGATGTCTGCAGAGCTCTGAAACACAGCTGCCTGAGCCAGGTTTACATCACTGATGAGGCCTGGGTCCCATCCACAACATTTTGTCATGGTTAGAGGATTTATGCAAATCAAAGTCATTAAGCAAAAATAGCCAGCTTCATTTAAGTTTAATTGAAAGCAAAGGGACAGCTTTTTTTTTTAAAGGCATAGGACAAAAGGATGATTTGGGCTTTCATTTGTTTGCAAGGGGGAAGGGGACAAATGGTCAAGAGCAGGCAAATACACAGTCAAGTTGACAGCATCAATTTAACGATTTATTTTAGCAGACAAGGTGTTGGCTCAGTGGTTGTGTACCCAGAACATGCTGTCTCTTTTCCAAGGGGTGTGATGGCCCCAAGTCAATCGGAGATAAATTGCTCAGTTCCATTGGCAACATCTAAGATCCCTTAGATGGGAAATGGGTCCTCCCAACATCTCCCACCTATCCCGCCTGGAAAAAAAAATTCATCTGATTATGGATCATTGTGTATGATCCTGAGTTTGGACAACGTGATTGGAATTCTGCCCTTCTAAACAGGAAATTATGGGTCCTCCCTTAAAACACACACTCTCATATATAATTGGCACTCTGTATGTGATCTGGGCTGTTTGACTTTTCAGAACACAAAAGGAATTTGAGGTGGGGAAAATCCCTAGGAGACAATGGCATTGGAAAAACCACCCAAGAAAACACGGATCCTTGTTTATAGGAACAGTTTTTATTGGGCCCCTGAACATTTTTGACTCCTGGCAGTTTGCTTCCAAAGTTAAGCTAGATCAGAGAAACATATTGCTTCCAATGGAAGATGTCACCTTAAAAAACATTGGCAGGGCTGGGCATAGTCGTACATGTCTATCATCCCGGCTAGTGAGGCTGGTGGAGCACCAGAACTTCTGTATTCTGAGCTTCAGCAGGGTTCAAACCAGTTCAAGTGGTAAGTCTGACACCATGAGAAGGGGCGATGGTGGTGCTGACACCAGATTGTCTGGCCCTGGTCAGAAGCAGAGCAGTCACAGCTTCCATGCTGATCAACAGGGGGACCAGCATAGAGAGTGCCCATAGTCCTTCCTATCTGGGAGAGATAGGAGGACTCGGTCTCAAAGGCAAAAAAACAAAACCAAAGAGAAAACAAAACTCAACAAAAAACCTCAGCAGGGATGTCTAACTTGACATCACATGCAAGGATTCATGCCTTTCTGTTCTAGGTAGCACATGTCTTCCTGAAGGAGAGACAGTAGAGTAGTATAAAGAATAGGACTGTGGTATTAGGTCAAAGGACCTAAATTCTCCTGACTTCTTGATTCTTCCCCTAAGTAGCTGTGTGACCTTGGGCCATCAGTTTAATCTCTCTGAGTCTCACTTCCCTTATCTGTAAAATGGAGATAACCATGCTGTCTTGCCTCATAGGGGCTTCTCAGCCTCTTACCTCATTTGAATCATCATAATATCCAGGAGAGATAGGGAGGGCAGATGGTCCTGGCCTCATTTGTACAGTTGAGAAAACTGAGGCTCCGAGGGATTAAGAGACTTGCCCAGAAGCCACATAAGTCAGCTCCCAGACCCAGAGACCTGGCTTTGTATTGGCCCCGTAAGACAGACTCTAACTTTGAGTCTTGCTGTAGGGCAGCGGTCCTTCCCCTTTGTTCTGACTGTCTGGGAAGATGATGCCATTCTCTTTGTTGCAAATCCCTTCGGGAGTTTCGGAATCTTTCTCTGAAGACCTCCACAGTCTAGAGCAAATGGCAGTTTCTGTTAGCAGATTTGCCGCCTCAGTAATTCCTTTGTTAAGCATCATGGTTTAATTTTCCCCAGCTTGGGAGGAATCGCATGGTCTGTTTTCACCTTGTCAAGGGGAGGATAGAGCCACTTTGTTAGGAGCAGCAGGAGTTTAGTATTTCCTGCTTATGGCTCAGGGGCTTGCTCAGGAGACCCCACCTTTGCCCATCCCAGTCTCTAGTGGTGTTCCAGAAGGGAACTGGGGAGCTGGGAAGCGTAGGCAAGAGACTTCAGGTGCTGGACCAGTTCCATTTGGATTTGGTTACCTCTTTGTGTGCTGGGAACATTTCATATTCTTGCTGTTTACTGTATAGACCAATTTCCCATCTCCCACCCCTCACTTGTGTCTGGGAATAGTTCTCTGATAATGTAACCAGAAAACCTGGCAGTCCATTTGCTGTAGATAGGGAGGGCATCGATCCAGACATCTCAGCTCAGGCATCTAGGTGGGATCTAGACATCAGCTTCTGAATGAATGTTCTGTTCCTTCAAGATTCCATGGGGAGGGAAGAAAAAAAGGTGGGGATGGGGAAAGAAATTTATGTGATAACTTTATAATATATTTAAAAGGAATAGCAAGTTGTACATAATAGATTTGTAGTTTCATATGCAATCATCTTTTTAAAATTATACTGTGATATGGAAATACTTATTTTATTCCATAAATTAAAAATAAATAATTAAAAAAAAAAGAAATAGAAGTAGGCTAGGATCAGGGCTATGAATGGCCAGACCAGATTGTTATGGGCTTTAAATGTCAAAAACAAAAACAAAAAAAATAGGAAAAAAAAGATTCCATGGGGAGAATATTAAGTGGTTTCAGTGATAAAAATGGAGGATATGGAAGGCGGGATAAGAAAGGGGAATATAGATCTAGAATCTCCTCATTTTTTATTCACTCTTTCACTGAGTAGTTGTTCTCTATTCAGCTTTGTACAGAGACATTGTAGGGGATATAAGGAAGCATAAGAAGTAGTGGGATATAGCTGAGACAATGCTGGACTGGGTTTGAGGACCTGGGTTTGAATCTTGCCTCTGATACATCCTAGCTGTGTGACCCTGAGCAAGTCACTTAACCACCGTGAATCTGTCATCTATAAAATGTGTTGGGGGAAGGCCTTGGGGTAGGATTAGATGGCCCTTCTGGCTACAAATCTATGATCTTATAAACCTTATAGGGTTATCATAAGGCTCAGATGAGACAATATATGCAAAGCACTTGGCAAACCTTAAATAGCTGTGTAAATGTTGGGAATTATTCTAATACTTAGTCCTTACCCTCAAAAAGCCTTCTAATAAAAATGTTCATAACATATAAATACATTTGTTAGACTGCAAGGGACATTTTTTTTTCAAGATTGCAGGAAATGAGAGGATTGAGGCAGAACAAAGATGCTATATGGATTGTTTTACTTAGCAAGATAATTAGGGGAAAGATTTTGCAAAGTTCTGGGTCAGAAAAGACAGTGCTTTTCCAAAAGCATATGGAGTATTAAATATAATGACACTATCTCTTTCTCTCACAATGAAAGACATTTAAAATCAATTGACAAAGGACAAGTGAGCAAGTCTTGACTATAGGGAGGATATCACAGATTTTTAGAGACCTCAGAGGCCTTCTGGGTTGTCAGATTTTAGCCAGCTTCCCCCCAACGGCTGTCCGGCCATTGCCTGAAGACCTCCAATGATGGGGACTCTAGTTCTTCTTGAGGTAACAAGTTCTGCTTTTGGACATCTCACATCAGGAAGGATTTCCTCATATGAAGTCAACATATGGGGATGGCTAGGTGGTGCAGTGGATAGAGCAACTGCCCTGAAATCAGTAGGACCTGAATTCAAATCCAGCCTCAGACACTTACTAGCTCTGTGAAGTTTGGCAAGTCACTTAACCCTGTTTGCTTCCCCCCCCCAAAAAAGTCAACATATGCCTGTCTATCCTTTTTTCCTTATTTCAGGAAAACACGTTTAATTTCTCTTCTACATGGAAGCCCTTCAAATTCTTGAAGATACCATGTCCCCTCCTCCCTCAAGTCTTTTATTTCCTCCACACTAAATTTCCCATGTTCCTCCAACTTATTCTCATATGGCATGTTGTCCCCCTCACTATGCTGATTGCCTTTGCAGGAATGTTGTCTAGATTGTCAATGTGCTTCTTAAAATGTGGCACTCAAGCCTGAGTCCATCACTTCAGATGGAGACTGTCTAGGGCAGAGCACTCCAATTCTCTCCCCTCCTTTTTCCTGGACATTTTGCTTCTGTTACTGCATCCTAAGCTGCCATTAAAAAAAAAAATCTAAGTTGGACGGAGGCTGATATGCATTCCTTGAGGATGTTTCCTTATTGAGAGTTCTGTACTTGAGTGATATCATAGGTTTTGATCCCTCCATCCCCCTCAAAGATGGCAGTAATTTTGTCTGACCTGTCACATTGTTGACTCATATCGAACTGGCACAATTTTTTACAGACTATTGTCTAGTCCTGTCTTATTTACTGACCTTGTAAAGGGAAACAGTGAAAGAGCAAGGTCACAGATGAATGTTCTAGGCAATAAAAACTTCTCAGGATAGCCAAACATGCACATAAATGTATTCTAGAGTCGGAGAAATTGAATCAGCAGAGTACCATACACAGAGCTAGAGGCATGGAAATGAGCTAGGAGGCTATTAAAATCGTCTCTGAGAGGCAGTAGGGACCAGTGCTAGGGTGGTATCAGTGAGAGGATTGATGCCAGACATGACTGACCTTGGCAATCTGTTGGATATGGGAGCGAGTGAAAATGAAGCTTCAAGGAATGGGTGAGTAGGTAAATGCTGGCATCATCAGGAGAAAGGGGTCATTGGGGGGAGGAGGGGCAGATTTTGGAGGGAAGGTGGTTAATTCTGTTCAACCATGTTGAGTTTGAGTCATTGGCAGGACATTCAGAGGTTGGGCAGACAGTCAGAAATGTGGGACTGAAGCTCAGAGGATTAGAGAGACATTTGTTTGGGTGTTATCCACATAAAAGTGATAATTAAAATCGACCAAGAAGTAGAGGAGAGATGAAGAAGAGAGCTGAGAACATTGTGCTGGGGAGTGGATGATGCATAGAAACTGATGAAGGTGACTAAGAGGAAGTGGCTGAAGAGGAAGGAGGACGACTGGGTCTCACAAGCCAGGATAAGGAGGATAGTCAGTGGATCTTCAGAACCCATTCATAACATGGAATCCTCCCTGGGGAGATTAAGTGGAACTAGGAAAGACAATAGTACCCATCTCCCAGTCTAATTTTGGACCAGATCTATAATTTCATCTTCTGACTCTGAGGGCAGTTCTCTATCCATTTATCCATGGCTGCCTCTCAGACCCCTTTATTTTAAAAAAGAAAACTTTTAATTAAAAATTTATTTTTTCCTTAATTATATGTAAAAACAATTATTAATATTCTTTTTTAAAAAAGTCTTGAGTTCCAAATTTTATCCCTCCCTCCCTATCTCCTTTTCTGATATGGTAAGAAATCTGATACAGATTATACATGTCAGACACCTTTATTTTATTTTTTATGCTGAAAATTTTTTTAAAATTAAAATAATTCCCCCCATTACTTGTAAAAACAATTTTTAACATTCTTTTTTTTTGAGTTCCAAATTCTATCCCTCCCTCCCTCCCCCCATCCCCTTTTCTGAGATGATAAGCAATAAAGATTATACATGTCAGACACCTTCTTTAATAATTTACTAAAAATACTAATAGAAGCAAAGGAAATAACAGATGCAGGTGTATTTGAAAAAATGAAAAAGCCAAGTGTAAGGGTTATTCTTCCTGTTTATCACATTATTAGATGTGGTACTGCTCTCTGTCTCCTAGTGCAACTTCATCTCCCTGGGAGGATTCCAAGTTGTGCCTATTAAACATCTTCTCCCTTGGCTCATTCCTAGCTCTCCTTCTCTGGCTTCCTCCTTCTCAGTCACCTTCATTGGTTCCTGTTTATCATCCCTACCCACTCAATGTGGGCATTGTCCTGGACTGTGTTCTGAGTTTTCTTCTGTTCTCCTTCTCTTATCTCTTCCAAAGTCCACTCCCATTCCTATAATTATCACCTTACCTTTATGTGGACAACTTCCAACTAAATCTCTTTTTAATCCAGTTCTCTCCCTTCAGTTCCAATCCCACATTTCCTTTATTCCACCATCTTGGCTCCCTCATCCCACATTTCCAGATGCCCGCCCAACTTGTGAATGTACTGCCAACGTATCAAAATCGCTATGGCGGAGTTGAACTTAACCTCTTTCCTCTAAAGCTTTGTCTCCTCCTCCTAATGACTGATTTCTATTGATGATGCCACCACTCTCCTGGTCAGCCGTGCTTCTCACTCACCCTCACGTCCAGGAAGATGCCGAGGATAGTCATTTCTGCCTTTGAGATGTCTCTGACATCATCCTCTTTTCTGCCCCCGGTGATGGATAGCACCCTTGTTCAAGTCCTGATTGCCTCTTATCTAGACTATTGAAATAGCCTCCTCTCTCAATTAATTCATCCGTCAAATGAAGAGGTTGAACTAAATAGCCTTTTGGGAAGAATTTCTGATCCATCAAGAAGTGATCTCCCCATCCCCAAACCTCTTAGTCCAATCACTTTGCCCTAAATAATTTTCTAACTCACATTATAGATATTTTTATCATATTTCATATGTCATATTTCATCATGACCCCGTTTTGAGTTTTTTCTTGGCAAAGATACTGGAATGGTTTGCCATTTCCTTCTCCAGCTCAATTTACAGATGAGGAAACTGAGGCAAATAGGGTTAAGTGACTTGCCCAGGGTCACACAGCTGGTAAGTGTGTGAGGCTGGATTTGAACAGGAAGATGAGTCTTCCTGACTCCAAGCCTGGCACTCTATCCACTGCACCACCTAGCTGCCCAGATATTTTGATATGTGACTCTTTTTCCTGACTAAATTATAAGTTCTTTGAGAACAGGAGCCTTTCTCATTTTTCATCATTATATCCTCAGTCCCTAGGATAGTACCTTAAATAAATTAACACATAAACATACACTGTCTTTTATTGTCCTCTGAGTTAATCTCATCTCTCCAACCCCTCACAATGCCTGGACACATTACAGGTGCTCCAAAAGTATTTGTAGATTCATAATCATCCCCTGAGGAATCAGGTTTTGATTATACTTCTAGGATCTTCAGTCTGTCCACATGAACTCTTCCCTTACTGACACAAAATGCCACCCTTGTGTACTTTAATAGATGGTCTCTAAAAGTTGCTGGGCTCAACCTGGATGTGAGTTTCTCAGGCTTGTTCAGTAATGAACCTGTATTCAAACCATGTCCAGCTTGGCACCTGCCAGACTCTGTGCTTTGCTTCCCTGGCCTAAAAGATTCAATTAATCAAGTAGTATCTGTTTAGTACCTGCTATGTGTCATGTGCTATGGATATAAGTACAGTGAATAAAACATTCCCTGCCTGCAAGGAGTTTACATTCTAATGAACCCTTGGTAACTGCTGCAGCATGTTGCAGCATCAGAAGGCTTCAGTTGAGAGCCTCACACAGAGGACATGCTTGAAAAAGCTTTATTAAATTGAATCTAGGCGTAGAATATACATGGTCAAGGGGTTGGAAGGAACCTAGAGATCATTTATCTTAATGAGCTGTAGATTATCTGTGGGCTTTGGTGTGAGGTAGACAGAATCTAGGTAATCAAAATTCAAAGAGAATCCATAAGTTTCCATCTTTTTCCTAAAAGACCTCTTATCAGAATTTTTTCACGAGAAGCCAAATGATTGCTTTGATATTTGTGCTGTCTCTTCTTCCCCACCTATCCTTCTGGGGACTAGAGGACAGGCAAGCAAACCAGGACATGGAGGAGGAAAAGGGGGAAAAGGACGGGAATAAGGCTCAGACCGAATACTAAATTCTTCACTCTGAATTGCTGTGTGATTCATCATCTTTTTTTCACACAATTTAGCACTTAATTATATGCTGTCTTTTATTGTCCTCTGTATTAGCCTGGTCTCCCCAACCTTATCTCTACTTCATCCCCCACAATGCCTAGCACTTACATAATAGGGGCTCCAGAAATGCTTGTTGATTCATAATCAGCCCCCGAGTAATCAAGATTTGATTGTATTTAATAGTTTCCAAATGCCCCCGTAGAGCCTCATGCTAAATTTAGTCTTGTCTATTGGAAAAAGTGGGGAGTTGGGGTACTTGGAATCGGGTTTGGGCTCAGCATCTAACATGGGATGTGATCTTTGGCAAGCCTCTTCAGCTATCTGAGCTAAGGTGTCCATAGCAGCATTGAAAAAATAGAAGTTGATTTGATTTGGTCCATTGAATGAGGGTAATGATACCTGCCCTGATTTCCTCAAA
This sequence comes from Vombatus ursinus, assembly GCF_900497805.2. Classification (NCBI taxonomy): domain Eukaryota; kingdom Metazoa; phylum Chordata; class Mammalia; order Diprotodontia; family Vombatidae; genus Vombatus; species Vombatus ursinus. The sequence goes on along the minus strand of NW_020954556.1, from coordinate 48,241,652 downwards.
GGGCTGTTGGGAGGTTGCAGTGGTGTTCCATTTATACAAAGCTTGGTGAGATATACCATAGGTAAGATGGTCTTCTAAGTCCTTGACTTGATTTCCTTTCTGTCAGTGATAAATAACTAGTTAAAGCAAAAGACTCAGAAAACCTGGGTTCAAATCCTGACTCTGACACTAATTATTCATTAGCTCTTCTGGGCCTCAGTTTCTTTATCTATAATATGGAGGTGCACTAGATAGCTTCAGAAGGCCCTCCCAGTGTTAGAGCTTAGTGATCCTATAATGCTACGAAAAAGGACAGAGAAAAGGAGCTAGATAGAGCTGGAAAGAAATGTAGAGATAGTGATTGAGTTATCTTCTAGCTTTAAAACCATAGTGGTCTTTAGTCTGTGTGGGGTAGGGGTGTATGTGTGTGTGTGTGTGTGTGTGTGTGTGTGTGTGTGAGAGAGAGAGAGAGAGAGAGAGAGAGAGAGAGATCTTCTTAGTGACTGCTGTCTGGTGAAGCCTGAATCATGTTTTTAAGTGCAGAAATTAAAATACATAGGATTACCAAGGAGACCAGTTGCATTGAAATAGTTATCAAAATAAAAAACAATCAAATTCCCAGACCCCCTGATCTAGCCCAACCCCCTCATTTTCAGAGGAGGAAACTGAGGCCCTGAGGAGAGAGGAAGTAACTTACCCAAGGCCATACAGTACCAAAGGCAGGATTTGATCTCATGACCTCTGACTGCAAACCCAGTTGCCCTTTTCTTTTTGGGAAGAGGGATGGAAAACCTGTCCCTCATCGTCCCCCTCCTCAACCTTTGGTCATCCAAGGCATCTGAATTTTTTTGGCCCTCATCCTCAGGTTTTCACTCCCCTAACTTTGCGAACAAGGCTGGTTCATTGATGGGAGAGGGTACCTGGGAGGCTTTGTTGCTCTCTGTTGCCTGGGTCTCTTTAATAGAGACATGAGTGGTAAACTTCCCCTGGCTTGCGTTGCTTAGCAGCCAGCTTTTGGTTGCTTGGTGATTATCTTGGAGTTGAGACCTAAGGTTTAAAAAAAAAAAAAAGTGTGTATTCAGTTTGGTTCTGGCTAGTCCTGGAACACCAGAAAGCCACCTAGCTTTTCCTTTGACAGTTCAATTTTTTTTTTATTCTAGCTGTAATGCAAAGAGAAGCCTTCTGTGTATTATTTATAGGGAGTTTTAAGAATTCAGATCATGTTTTGATATCCTCAGGTCTTATAAGGCCAAATGATTCCCTGTGTCAGATTTGAGAGGAGACAAAGCTACAATGCCCATTCCTCCGAGAAAGAGAAGGGGGCAGGAAGGGTCTTTTTGTGTAGTTACTAGACTAAGACTATTTGGGGGAAGGGGGGGGGGGGAAATGATTAATTAAAGGGTTAGGCAACAAATGAGCATTTAAAGAAATGTCCATGCAGCAGAAACTGGGGAGTGAAGAGATGATCAGAAAATACAGAAATCATCTTTTTATGTAGAAATTTGAGGGCTCCTGTGTGTTCTGCCTCCCTTCGAGCTGACCATCCTATACCTCAAATCTTTTTTTTATCACCATACTGATGTAAGCTTGAGGGGCAGGGTGATATAGGGGAAAGCACATTGGGTCTGATGTGAAAGAAGCCAAGTTAAAATCATAGCTCAATTTTTTCCTTGTGTTACCTCATGTAAGACTCTTAATCAGTGGTCCTCTCTTTCCTTACTGCTGAGTAATGTGGTCAGACTAAATGGCTTTAAAAGTCTCTTTCCAGCTTTAGCTGCTATGCTTCTTCAAGATGGCCAATTTCTTAGGCTTATGACTTTGAGGCAAAGGCTAAAAATAATAATAATAATAATAATAATAATCACTAGCACTTCTATTTTACTATAAGGTTAGGAAAGTGCTTTATACATATTGACTTATTTTGATCCTCACCACAACCCTTAAGACATAGGTGCTGTTATGGTGCTCATTTTACAGATGAGGAAACTGAGGCAGAGATTAACTGACTAGCTCAGGTGTCTGAAGCTGGATTTGAACTCAAGTTTTCCTGACTCCGGATGCAGTCCTCTACCCACTGTGCCACCTAGCTGCTGTTCTTTGTTTTCATATCAGTGTTCCCATAAAGAAAACAACCTCAAATTATCTAAGACCTTTCTTACCATCTTCGTCTTGTGTCTGTAGTTTTAGTCATTCAATTAGCAAGAGTTTACTGAGTGCCTAGGTGCCATAGAGAACATAGACATACAAGACCCAATTCTTGTCCTCAAGAGCCTCCTTCCACAGCTGGAGAGAAAATGAGTACACATATGACATTGAGCTCAGAAGAAGAGAGAACTTTCCAATTTGGTTATGCATGTGGGAACACTGCACAGGCAAAGATCCGGAGGTGGGAATTAACATGGCTTGGGTGGGAACTATGAAGAGACCATACTGAGTATAGCAGAGTGTATATATTGGAAGGGTGAGAAATAAAGTTTGATAGTTAGGTCTTGAAAATCCTCCTTGTTATTTTCAGAGTACCCAGGAAAATACTCCATTTATTTCTTCTCCTTTCCCAGGAAACTTCAGACTTGAATCTCACAGCCCTTTGTAATATAAATAGCCAGGAAGTTCTGAGAGATGACAAGGTTGGCAGGCATATATTTATAATCTGCTTCTTGGTGCATAGACTAAATTTTCCAAGACTTCCACCAAGAGGCATAGAATACCTAGCTTGTTCTGGGTTCACCCTGCAATTCAGTTCAACTAAACATATATTTAAGTACCTGTAATGTGCAAAGCAGAAGCAGCCAGGTGGTACAGTGGATAGAATGCCAAACCTAGAGTCAAGAAGACTCATCTTTGTGAATTCAAATCTGGCCTCAGACATTTACTAGCTGTGTGACCCTGGGCAAGTCACTTAATGCTGTTTGCCACAGTTTCCTCATCTGCAAAATGAGCTGGAGAAGGAAATGGCAAACCATTCTAGTATCTCTGCCAAGAAAACCCCAAATGGGGTCATGAAGAGTTGCACATGACTAAAAAACAACATGTTCAATGCACCAAGTGACATAAGGGTGTGGCTGGGTAGTTATAGCCCTCCTCCTTGACTGGGAGTCAGAGAACAATCTTTGTGGGCATATTTCTACCACGTAGCAAGTTAGAAAGTACCTTTTGAAAGAAATGGTCCAAACGATGCATGAGTTCTTCCATTACTGATTCCTGTGCCTCCATATCATAGTTCCACAGTTGAACCAGCTGCAGTTTGTGACAAAGTTGAACAGCATCAATAGTAAGAGCTACAGTGGTTGAAAGGAAGTAGATCTCAGTGTGGGCTGAGATGATTAGTGAAAGCCTCATGTACAATGTAACTTGGGTTGGTCTTTTTAAAAATGGGTGAATTTGAATGGAGGGTTATATGAGGGTGCTTTTCTGGTCCTTTCCCCCAGTACACGAAGGTGGATCTCTACCCCCAACAGTACTGATGAGGTCTCTGCTAGAACCATCTGGGAGTGGGTATGAAAGGAAACACCATAGTGGGAGCTCCTCATGGGTCAAATCATCTTGGGACCCCGTTTTGGCAGACTTCTGTGAAAATGCTTTCTGCCTCTTCACTTCCATCTGCCCTCAAGTGTTGTCTCTGAGGTTTTGGAGGTGGAATAGCGTTTTCCAAATACATTGCAGTTCAATTTAGAAATTTGCGCTCTCTCTGCTTTCCCCTTTTAGGTCAGACTGATATAGCCCTAGCATGCCAAAATAAAATCCCTTGTTTTATCTCCGGAGCTCTCCTTCAGCCCCCACCCCTCCACCACCATCCCAGGCAATCTATTTACAGGCTTATCATGATCTGTTTGTCATTCCACCACTCAGGTCAATCCACCATGGAAATGTGAAGGGGGGAAGAAAAGAACCCAAGCCAACCAAATTGGTCAGATGAGCATTACATAACACACTAAAAATACTCAGCTAATTGTGATGGCAGAGTGAAAGATAAGTTGGGCTCTATCTTGGAATTAAGGCCCCCTGGAGGGAGAGGAACCAAAAAATTCATTTCCCTTCACTACAGATGCCCGAATAGAATAGCCTCACCCACTTTGGAAAGCTTCTGTTTCCTAGGTTTTTTACAAACATGGGTAACTGTTCTGTTATTCCTTCTTGCACCCAAAGGGACTGTCTTTTTTTGGGCAGCTGAGGCCCAAATTAAAAGAAGTGTTCAAAAAAAGAACTGCAGCCCTTCTGTTATCCCTTTAGAGTAGAATGTGCTGAGTACAGATTGAAGCCTAATTTTTTTTCACTTTCTTTATTTTTCTTGCTTTTTTTTTTTGAAACATGGCTAATATGGAAATATGTTTTGCATGATTTCACATGTATAATTGATATCACATTTCTTGCCTTCTCAATGGCTGGGGAAGAGGTGGGAGGGAGGGAGAGAATTTGGACCTCAAAATTTTTTAACAAATGAAAGTTAAAAATAAATAAATAATACATTTTGAGAAAGAGTAGAATGTACTTTGCCTGTGGGAATGGCTGACTGTTAACATAGTAAAACTCTTTTTTATCCAGAATCCAAACAGTAGAAAATTCAAATAACCAGAATTGCTTCCCATCACCCCACCCCCACTCACTTTTTTTTGGGGGGGGGCGGTACAGCACCCTTAGAGGGTAACTGGGTTTTAATGGACCAGTTGCCAGATAGTAAAGAAACTCCTCAGCACCCGTTCCCTACTGATGACGAGGCTGTTTTTTCATGTGCAAGATGCTAAATTTTGGTTAGTGAATGATACTGTAAGAGATGGACCTTACTTTTGGCTCATGTTATTGGAGTCGGTTCCTTTGTATTTAGCAGTCAGTTATAGTTCAAATCTGTTCTTGTTTCACACAAAGATTGCTTTGTTTGGGTATCAGTCCAGCAGGAGTTTTTGGCATCTCAGTATAGCCAAATACCAGGTGTATTTTGATGAAATTCCCTTTTAAGAATTAGAATTACCAGAGGGGGCACCTCTTGTATGTAGAAGATATCTTCGCCAAAGATCAGGTTCTCAGAACTAGCCTACAGGATGAAAATATTGAATCTGACATAGATAGCTTGGGTTCCATTCCTGGCTGGCATTCAGCTACTCTAGACCTCAGTGTTTTCTTTTTTCTGTCATATTAGAGATTTAGATCACTTTCAGCTCTAGAGCTAGGCCAATATCTAGATATAGATTGTATCCCTAATGCTGGCTTTTGTTGTTCAGTTGTTTCAGTTGTATCCAATGCTTTGTGACCCCATTTGGGGTTTTCTTGGTGGAGATACTAGAGTAGTTTGCCATTTCCTTCTCTAGCTCATTTTACAGATGAGGAAACTGAGACAAATAGGGATAAGTAATCTACCCATGGTCACATGACTAGTAAGTGTGAGTCTAATCCAATCCCCTCATTTTACTGATTACAAGACTGAGGCCCAGAGTGGTGAAGTCTCTTGTCTAAGGTCTCACAGATCATTAATAGGAGAACCATGATAAAAACCCAGGTGTTCTGACTCCTAGTCTACCAGGCTTTCTATCATATTGTGTTGTCTAACCAAGTCAGTAAGCATCAGTAAGGGAAAGCAGTCAAGCAGGCCCTTCTATAGGCCCACGGTTAGGTCTCTCTTAGCAAGCTTTTTCAATTGAATGTTTATGTTTAGACAATGGAAGCCCCTGGAGAAACCTGCCAACCAGCAGCGGTAGTGACGTCAGTTATATTTCTCTGCATCTCGTTCCCCCAAATGTCCCTCTCACTCGCCTGACTTATTCTTCCTTGAACATACTTAATGCATCTGTTGTTTGCTTGGTTTGTCTGATTCCGGGATTTGTGGTTTGTGAACAGGTGTTCAGGTGAGGAGGCTGGGTTATTTATTGCTTGTAGCCAGACTTGACATGCAGTTGGAGCAAGTTGGGGTATGACAGTGACAGAGAGGTCTCTGTCTCTCCTTCTCTCTTCCTCTCCCTCTCTTCCTCTGTCTCTCTGTCTCTTTCTTTCTTTCCTCTCTCTCCTCCTCCTCTCCTCTCCTCTCCTTTCTCTCTCCTCCTCCTCTCCTCACCTCTCCTGTCTTCTCTCTCTGTCTCCTCCCACCTTCCCCTCTGCTCAGTGTCAGCAATGAACAGCCCTGATAAACATACCAAGTCTTGCCTGTCATGTTTCTGTATTAGGTAATAGCATAGTAATTACATTATTCTAATTCTGTTATAACATTCTAGTTGGCCAGTATTTGGGTACACTTAGTAGGGGCTTAATGTTGTGGGTGATCCAAGGGGAGAAAGTCTTGCTGTAGAGAACGGAGCCACAGGCAATAAAGTCAGCAGGCTTAGACGAGAGTCTTTGATGTCAAATGTTTGTCCTACCTATCTCCGAAGGCCATTGTGCATATGAGAGCAAAACCAGAGAAAGCACTTGGAAAACTCTGAAATATAGAAGGTGGTATTGTTGTTAAGGAGAAAACCCTACTCTGAAGGGCCTTCCAGTCTAATTGTGAGCAGGATTGGCACACATACAGAATTAAATAGCAAGGCAATATGTGATAAAGTGCCAATATGAATGATAAAGACAGAAAATACTTTGATTATAACAATAACTGCTCACATCTATGAGGTTTTAAGATCTGCAAAGTACTTTCTTCACAACCACCCAGAGAGATTGGTAGCTCAAGGATTATTCATCCCATTTTAGACATGAGGAAACAGAAACCCAGGGAAGGTCATTGTTGACTCCCCTCCAGGTCACGTAGCTAGTAAACATCAGGATTCATACTCAGGTCTTGTGGCTTCCAGTCTATTGTTTTTGTTACTAGACTTAGGGCATCACTAGCTAAGAGAGCCAGATTCTCCCCATTCCTGCAGCACTCCCTGATGGTGAACAAGGCTTTAGTGGAGGTTGCATGGACTATTAGGTCTCATTAAGAGTACTCTGTGGTGACTCAGTGTGCCAAATCGTCCATAAAGGGATGCTTCCTTACAGAAATGCACGCCAAGGAGATAATGTACTTCCCAGAGGGATCTAACTTGTAAATGGGCCACAATTTAAGGGAATCTTTCTCATCCTCTTCCAGGTATTTCATCCTGTTCCTGTAGTTCATACAGTAGAGGCACAAAAGCCAGGCTCCTTTGGACAGGCAGAAAAATAGCTTATGCATTGGGAAAAGTGGGCTGGATTTTTAATCAGGAGAACAGAGTTCAAATGCTGGCTCTGGTACTTTCTATCTTTGAGACTCTCAGCCAGGCCTTCACCTTCTCTGGGCCTTAGCTTCCTCTTCTGAAGAAGGCGAGGGTGGGACCACAAGGCCTCAGACCCTTCCAGCACTGACTCCGTGAGTCTAAGAAATTTATGTTTCAGAAACACACACACACACTGATGTATGTAATAGATGTGCTTTGCAAAGGACAGGTGAATTGGGTTTGTGCCTATTTTAGGATTTAGAACTAGAGGAAAACTCACATCTAGTCCAATACCCTTATTTCAGGGATGAGGAGACAGATCTAGAGTAATTATGCGGCATGCCTGAGGCTACTCAGGTAGTTGTAAATAGCTGAATTTACATTTGAAAATAGGTCCTCTGACTCCAAAACTGGGACTGCACTACACTGAATCATTTTGGGGTTCATTTGTTTTTTTCAGTTGTGTCTGACTCTTTATGACCCCATTTGGGGTTGTCTTGGCAAAGATACTGGAATGGTTTGCCATTTCCTTCCCTAGCTCATTTGACAGATGAAGAAACTGAGGCAAAGAGGGTGCAGTGACTTGCCCAGAGTCACACAGCTAGGAAGTGTTATGTGTCTGAGGCTGGATTTGAACTCAGGTCCTCCTGAATCCAGGGCCGGTGCTCTACCCACTGCCCCACCTAGCTGCCCCACCAAATGCCTCTTAATGGCATGTTACATTGACATATGAGAAAGTATGAAAAAGTTGTTTGGAAACCCTCCCTGACCAGATTTCTAGCAGGCTAGGGGCATGGTGGCAGCCTACTGAATCCTTCTCTTGGGCCTCTGGCTCCTGTCTTTTGTCCAGGTCTGTGCTGGCAGGGTGCATACACACTGTCTCCTTGGGGTCCCTGCTCATTCAGTGCTTTCTCCAGTTGCAAGTGCTGCTGTTACCAGATGTCAGAACTTCGGTGAGGGTTAGGGACTTAGGGAGCTACTTGGGAACTAGAATGATGTTGCCCTCCCCAGAAGCTGAAATCCAATCTCCCACAAGCCTGCGCCATACGGCTTCCTTCCTAGCATGCCTTATGACTGTTCCTTAGCTACAGGGACAGGCTGGACTTTCTGCTCCCCAAGCCTCCTGTTCTCTCGGGCTGTCATTTGGCGCTATGCTTTTCACTTGCTTCCTCAGGGATGGGTTTTTTTTAAAAAATATATCGACATTTTATTTTTAAAATTTGATTTATTTATTCAACCTCTCTACCTGCTGGTCCATGCGTGCTGTGTAGTAAATTAGTATGTGTTCAGGCTGGGGGCTGACCAGAGCAAAGGCCCTGAAAAGAGTTTCAAAAACAGATGGAGGAGTGCAGAGATAGGGAAGGGCCCTCCTGGGAGTTGGGGGACACTGGAGCTGGGTGGTCCTGTGGGCCAGACAAGAAAGGTTCAGCCCAGGGACAGATCTCCTAAGATCTGTTATCTACTGACTGGAGAACTGGTGGAATCTTACCATCAAGACACTGATTCTTCTGCCCCCATGTGGTCATGAGGAACCTCATCTAGAAAATGCAGCATTCAGATACTTAGCAGCACTTTTGTGTAAATAATAGTCTCATGTTTGTGAATGCAATAATGGAATGCCTTGCAGCCTATGCACAGACTTTCTTATTAGCAGATTGCTTGGGCATGCATGCATGCATGCATCCACCCATCCGTCTGTCTATCCATCCATCCAGTGCTGTACTTGTTTATACTCAAAATGGTTTGTGAACTATATTGGTGATGTGCAATGAAATCCCAGATACTGGAAGTATTTTAGTACTTTTGCTGGGAAACTTCCCAATTCCCCATTTAAGAGGAAACTGAATCAGTCAATCAAACAAGCAATTAACAAGCATTTTTAAGCACCTTCTATACAGCAGGCATTGTACTAGGTACTAGAGATACAAATATGACAAATGAAACCATCCCTGTTCTCAAAGAGTTTACATGTAACAGCTAGAGGGGGCCTTGGAGGTTACAGGATCACAGAATTTAGAACTAGAGGGTACCTTAGAGGTCATGCTGTCGAAGGCGTTCATGTTGTACTGAGAAAACTGAGGCCCTAAGAGGCAACGGTGATTCGATCCAGCCCATGTATTGAATTAGGCATTAATCATGATACCCAGAGTTCAAACCCAGTGTTCTCTTTCCCTATATACCACATATATAGACTATACACATATTCCAGTATACCACACTGTCTCTTTGATACTGTAAGGGGATATTTGGTCTTAGAGTTGTAATCAATTGATGTTTTTGTCCTAAACATACTATGTGTAGAATACCATGCCAAACATTGTGGGTAAAAATGAATATCTGTATGATCCAGCCTTATGACTGTTATAATGCTCAGTACCTCCGACTCTTAGGGTTTCAGAGACACTGTATAGATGGGGTGGAGAAGAAAATGGCAAACCACTCCCGTATCTTTGCCAAGGAAACCCAAAATGGGTTCATGAAAAGTCAGACACGACTGAAAAACAACAAAATAGATGGGGCCCCGGAAGACAGACCAAAGGACATTCTGGGGGTGAGAGCTCCCAAGTGGATTTCCAGCATCTCTTCAGCTAAGATGTAATTAGGCCAGAGTCACCAGGGTTTTGCCCAGGAAGCTAAGCTTCAGGGAGTACGCTTAGAGAAAGCACTTTCAGGCTTTTAGCATCATAGAAACAAGTGAATGTAGCAGTTACCAAGAATTAGGTAGAATTGCATACTACCAGAAGCCACTTTCCTCTTACTGGTGGTGGCATCCCGGGTGGTCCTTCTCTGGGCTGGTTCTCTGCCCTGCTCCATTCCCTGCCCTTGCCTTACCCTGCTCCATGCTTCCTGATCACGGTTTGCTATTTAGCCATGCCTTCTCTCTAAATTATGTGATAAAGTTGCTAAGTCCTGTAGCAGTTCATACATAATGATGATAGTGATGCCAGTGATGATAGCTAGCATATTTATATATTGCTTTAATATTTGCAAAATGGGTTAAATAGGTTATTTCATTTGGTTCCCACAGCAGCCCTGTGAGGTAGATACTATTATTATCCCCATCTTACAAATGAGGAAACTGAGGCAGAGACCGGTTAAGTGACTTGACCAGAGTCCTACAGCTAAGTAAGTGTCCAAGGTAGGCCTTCTGATTCCAGGCTCAGTGCTCTGACCACGCATTATGCCGATCTTACTGTTTGGTCTGTGAATCATCCCCGTTTCTTTATTTCCCCCTTATCTTCTGTTTCAACAGAATGTGATTTCCTCAAGAGTAGGGTTGGTTTCATTTTTTGATATGGCATCCTTATTGCTTGCTTCAGTGCTTGCCATATAGTAGACGCTAAATAATGTTTGTTAAATTGAATTGAATTCTCTGCTTATTAGCTTCTTTCCACTTTCCAGGCAGGAAGAGAAAATGAAAGAAGACAGAACTTAACTACAATCCGCTTAGCTCCTCATGAACAACTGTGACTTTTTTTTTTAAGGTCTGACAGGCAGGAGATGGAAAATCTTGCATTCTCCTTCAGTCTAAATTATCTAAGCTCTGTAGGTTTCTGGCGGTTACCCAAGAGCATGAGTTGGTGCTGAAGGATTACCACAATGTCAAGCTTTGTCTGGAGCAGACTGGTAACTTGTCATGGTGTCACCCAATGTCACTTGGATCCCTGATCTCTTCATGGGCAAAGCTGTTTAGGATTTCTTCCTTCTATCTAAATCAGATCTCCCATTCTCTAGTTTTACCACCATGCATGTGTAACATTCCTTCTGGTTCTACTCCCCTCAACCCCAAATCTCATTTGCAGGTTGAGTCACCCAGGGGATGATTACCTCAAATTCAAGGTACTCTGTGGACCCTTAAAACTATAGCCCCCACCAGTGTGTTTATATTGACTCTTTTTGTTGTTCAGTGATTTCAGTTGTGTCTGATTCTTCATGACCTCATTTGGGGCTTTCTTGGCAAAGATTTGGAGTGGTTTGTCATTTCCTTTTCCAGCTCATTTTACAGATGAGAAAACTGAGGCAAACAGGGTTAAGTGACCTGCCTGAGATCATTCAGCTAGTAAGTGTCTGAGGTCAGATTTGAAATCATGAAGTTGAGTCTTTCCTATCCTTGTACTCTATCCTTGCACCAATATTGACTCTAGAAATGTAGAAGACAGTCAGTTCAAAGCAAAGGCATTTACAGAAATGGAGTAATAAGAACAGTTAACAACAACACTTCCGTGCATAAATAAACCTGAGGCACCTTCTCCCACAAAGACACACACAAGTGTCAGTGGGAAAGAGTGGATACCCATGGAATTCACAAGTGGAGGAGCACACACACAGGAAATGCATTTTGCCAAGGGACATGGCAGGAGAGAAAATTCACTTCTGATGTTGCAGGGCTGCTGGGTCACTGATGCCCTCACATCACTTATGCGGTCTATGTTCTTGTAATCTCCACAAGGTGTTGCTTTGCTGGTCGTAACCAAATGCTGCTCACGCTGGGTCAGTGTACATCCAGAAATCATCCTTGATCTCACAGGATGATATTAAATTTTTTTTTAAAAAAGGAATTTTTATTGTTATGTCATAAAGAGAACACGTGGTTGTGTCAACGTGAGAGGTCCAGGCGCAAAGTTTCTGTGTTTTGGGGACTTGCTGGTTGTGTGTTTTCATCTTTCCAGGAACCCTCTACTTGTCTATGGCATGAGTTGACACAAAAGCCTTTGGCCATGCTGAGCTTGGCATGGGGCAGCCAATATTTACTTTCAGAGAAAAAATAGGCCTTTCTGTGAAAAACACCTTTAGCTTCTCCTGGGCTTGCTGCACTGATGATCTCATGACTAATCCCTGATGTTTGTCCATCTGCATAATTCTTCCTCATTTTGTCTTCTCTTCTTTCTTGTCCCTCTCTTTCCCTTCCTTTCTTCTTTTTTCTCTGTGTGGTAATTCACGGCTAGCCAGCCAGTTGTTGTATTTGCATATTACACAATAACTCATACCCCAGATCCAAACATTTCATTGGTTTTTGTACTGAATGGGTAACTCAAATCCTATGACCTTGTTCTAAGACTGGAAATTTAGGAGGATCCTCAAACAAGAAGACCTTAGTATATATCACTTTAAGCAAGAACAAAGAAGGGGACTTGTCTCTAGGAATGTCTTTTCAGTTTCCTTTGGCAGAAACACAATTCCAAATCATTTCGGAATGTTATTACTGTTTTTTTTTTTTAGAAAATTCATTCACAGATATATTACCATGGCTGTCTATTAATTTCCACAAAGACAAAATTTTGCTTATGCTGATATATCTGTTCTCAATTGAATGGCTTGTTTAAATTTAAGGTCATGGGGCAACTAGGTAGTGCAGTGGATAGAGCAGCGGCCCTGGGTTCAGGAGGACCTGAGTTCAAATGTGGCTTCAGACACATAACACTTATTAACTGTGTGACCCTGTCACTTTACCCCATTGCCTAGCAAAATAATTAAATAAAATCACTTTACCCCATTGCCTAACAAAATAATTAAATAAATAAATTTGGTGGTGCAAGTCACTTTACCCCATTGCCTAGCAAAATAATTAAATAAATACATTTAAGGTCACTCTTTAAAATATTTAAGTACTTGAGATATTTGTAAATAAGGACTGAATTAAATGTGAAATAAAGATCAGCAATTAACCTTGGGAACAGAAGAATACATAGAATGACAGTTTATCTCTCTATTAAGTTTCACAAATATTACTTTGTTAATTTGCTTCCTGAATTCATTACTTTTTGTTGATCCCAGTGGGAATCCCACCAAATTAGATATAATCCTGGGTTGTAAGGGAAACAAAATATACAGTCATGAAATCATCAGAAAGCATTACAGTTTTGAATACAATGGTCTTCTAAATGAATGTTTCAGACTATAAGGCTAGAGTAGATCAGGGGTTGGAGAGAACACAATGAGCTGGGGGTGGTCAGGGAAGGCTTATTGGAGGAATGAAGACTTGAGCTGGGCCATTGAGATGGGTAGGATTTTTGTTTGTTTTGTTTTGTAATGGGGTTAAGTGATTTGCCTAGGGTTGCACAGCTAGTAAGTGTCAAGTGTCTGGGGCTGGATTTGAACTCAGGTTCTCCTGACTAGGGCTGGTGCTCTATCCACTGTGCCACCTAGCTCCTCTAGATGGATAGGATTTTGATTGGATAAATGAATCAAGTCGCTCAAGCCCATCTAAAGAAAGGGATGAAACACTGGTACCTTAACCAGACCATACCATTTTATCACTTGCTTTGGATGAGGCAGGGTGACATGATTCATTTATTCAATTACGCCCTTCCTCTCCTTACATATAGAAAGAGGGGAAAGAACAGAGCTAACATCAAAATCATGGCACTCATCCAGTCTTGTCTGAGCTTGAGGTTAATTCTCTGTGTTGAGATCACAAAGATATAACTGTTCTTCCTCTTTCCTGCCTGAGGCCCTGGTCCATGGAGACAAGTATTAGCTATGCTATATATTAGAAGCATAGTAAAAGCAGTGGTCTGAAACCAAAGGACCTTGACTCTAGGGCTCTATTACTCTATTGTATACTGCCTATGTGACCTTGGATAAGCCAACAGACTTCTATGAGCCTCACTTTCCTTTATCTGTAAAATGGGGCTATACCCTGCCCTGCCTCCCTTGACAGGGCTGTTACGAGCACCAGATTAGATAAAGTATGCACTATTTAACACTGTAAAGTGCTATATACATGGACTTTTAGATTTGGAAAGGACCCTAGAGATCATTGGTTCAATTAATTCAATTCAATAAGCATTTATTAAGCACCTACTATGTGCAGGGAACTATGCTAGGCACTGGAAATTTTTGTTCTTGTTGTTCAATTGTCCGACTCTTCATGACCCCACAGACCAAAGCACACCAGGCTCCTCTATCCTCCATTATCTCTCAAGGTCTGCCCAAGTTCGTGTTCATTGCTTCCATGACACTATCCATCCATCTCATCCTCTGCCATCCTCTTCGCCTTTTGCCTTCAATCTTTCCCAACATCAGGGTCTTTTCCAATGAGTCTTGTCCTCTCATCATGTGACCAGGGTGATTAAGCTTCAACTTCACCTTCAGTGTATGACCTTCTAGTGAAGAGCCTGAGTTAATTTAAATATTGATTGATTTGATCAGAAACACAAAGATAAAAATGAAGTAGTTCCTGCCCCAAAAGAGCTTACATTCTATTAGTCCAATCCTGTAATCTTACAGATGAGGAAACTGAGGCCTAGCGAGGATAATTAGCTTGCTTAAGGTTACAAAGGTACAGGATTCAAATCCAGTCCTCTTTTTTCAACAGTGTGCTGTACTTGAAGTCAGGAAGAATTGAGTCCAAATCCCACTTCTGACACTTAAATGCTCTGTTTCCATAAACAAGTCATTTAATTTTCTGAGCCTCAGTTTTTTCATCTGTAAAGTGGGGATAAAGTCTGAGCCTCAGTTTTTTCATCTATAAAGTAGGGATTCCTGACTAAAGGAATTAGTGTGAGGATCAGGTATGTAAAGCACTTTGTGAACTTCAAAGTATATGTTTATATATGTTTATGCATATGTTTGTATGTTTGTGTATGTTTATGCATGTTTGTGTGTATGTCTGTGTGCATGTTTATATATGCATATGTTTATGCATGTTTGTGTATGTTTATGTATGTGTATATATATGTATATATTTGTGCTTATATATGTGTTTATGCATATGTTTATGTGTGTTTATGTGTATGTTTATATAAGTTTATGTATATGTGTCTAAGCCATTAGCATTTTATTATCAGCTATTAGCACCACATGCCCCAACTGCTGGGTAAAAGAAGTTTGCTCCCTGGGGGGAATGGAGGAAAAGTTGAGTTGGACCAGTTATTAAAAGTGGAGAATGAGGCAGGAAGCTGCTTTTGTTATGGCCTGAGTGCACTTGCAGACCAACCCTTTGGAAGCCCAACCAAACGTCTATTTTTGAATCTGCCTGGTCCTTCATAATCCATCCCAGCCCTCCTCCTTAGCACTCTGGTTTCAGGGATCTGGATCTGACCTCTGTGGCATTATTACTTTTTAGCTGAAACCCTTCTTGTACCCAGCTTGGATTCCAGTTTTGTTCGTCCTCCGAACTGGTAAACAAATCAGTTTCTTTGTCAACCACACAATACCATGTAGACAACCTGTGATCTTGGCTGCTGTCCAGGAACTCAGGATGGATGCGTAGGATTGAGAACTGAAGAACAAAGTAGAACTTGGGGAGATAGCTAACATTAGAGAATTGGGTGAGGTGACCTCTGAGATTCCTGGCAGTTCCAGATCCATGGTCCTATGAACAGGGCCGGTCTTGGGGAATTGGCTGAACAGCATTACCAGAAGGTCTGGGCCTCAGTTTCCTCCTCTGAAAAATCAGGGGATCGGGCTAGAAACTCTTTGAGGTGTCTTCTGTTTCTCAGGCCTATGATTCTGTTACCCTCGAAGGAGTATTGGATGCGGCAGCGCTTTTTAAAAAGCCTTGCAGATAACTTCACTTTGGCCTGGGGTTGAGAATTCTCCAATTGCACAAACAAGGAAAAACCCTCGGAATGGAAAGCAAGCAAGCAACTTTGTAGAGTGCATTAGGTTGATTTTTGTGGTCAAGTGTCATTTCCATTGAATTATGATCAATAATATCGACTATCGTGATAAACATAATGTAGTGTTTATGGAGGGCAAAAAACATGATTGTACTGTCAACTTTCGCAATCATTTTCTGCAGTGAAGGCCTCTCTGATAGGGAGGAAGACCAGGCTGGATGCTTAATACTCATTTGTGGATTAAGTGTTAAGCTTCCTCTGAACATGATATACTCCTATTTCTAGCTCTCTACTTCTATGTTAGTTTGCCTTAGATATACCATGCAGTGTTGCAGTCTTCAGTAAGATAGAGAGAGATCGTTTGTTTGACTTGGAATTAGGAGAAGCCTGAAGTCAAATCCCAGCTCCAGCACTGACTTGACTGTCCGACTGGGCAGTCTTTTCTGAGTCTCAGGGTCAGCAGCTCTAAAATGAGGACAGTAATACATCTATCATCTGTCTCATGTCTTGCTTTTTGTTTTTGGTGGGGAAACTGAGTCTGTGATGAAAACATTGTCTTAACTTGAGTGCTATATAAATGTGTATTATTATTATTGTTATTATTATTAACAGTATGTTCTCTACCCACTCCCCCATTACCAATATGTACAATCAAGCAAAGCAAATTACTACATTGGCCATGTCCAAGAAAAATCTTTTTTACTGAGTCCATCACCTCTCTGTCAGGGAGAGAGTAATATGTTTCATCATGAGTCCTCTGGAATCAGTATTTATGATGAAAAACGCTATCCATCTCCAACGAAAGAACTGATGAAGTCTAAGTGCAGATTGAAACATACTTTTTCTTTACTTTATTTTTCTTGTTTGTTTTTTTTTGGTTTATGTTTTCTTTCACAACATGAATAACAGAAATATGTTTTGCATGACTGTACATGTATAACCTATATTACTTGTTCTCCTGGTTTTGCTCAATTTACTCTGAATCAGTACATATATGTCTTTCAAACCATCCTTCATCATTTCTTACAGCACAATAGTTTTTCTTCACATTTATATATCATAACTTGTTGATGGGCATCCCCTCAGTTTCTAATGCTTCGCCATCACAGAAAGAGCTGCTATAAATATTTTTTGTACATATGAGTAATTTACCTTTTTTTTTTATCTCTTTGTGGATATAGACATAGTAGTGGTATTACTGGGTCAAAAGGCATACATAATTTAATAACTTTTTGGGCAAAGTTCCAAATTACTTTCAATAATATGATATTAAATCAAATAAGAATGTAGAGGCCAGATTTCTAGGACTGTAGTAGGAAGACTTGAGTTCAAACTCTGCTTCTGATGCTTACTAGCTGTGTAACCATGGGCAAATAATTTTTACCTCTCTGAGACTCAGACAATTCCCTAGCACGTACCTATGAATTGTTAAGGATTCAATAAGGTGAAGTCAATAGGAATTCTAGATTTAATGTTAGGTCTAAGTCTTTGCCCTAGAATAAGTTTGGAGCTAAGTTTGTCTGCTATGTGACCATATCAGTGAAGTTACCATTCAAGTTAAATCAAGCAGGACTCAGAGTTCTCTGAGCTCACACTTGATTTCATGATGACCAGAATTTCCTCTCACTGTGGCCTTTTATTTACTGAATTGCTTCCCATCTCTACTGTCCCCGATGCCTCAGTAGAGACAAGGGTGGGTGTAAAGAGCCCACCGCATTTCAGCGTGTCCAGATTGCTTCTTCCAAGTCAAACAGCATCTGAGGAAACAGCCTTTCCTCCTTGTCCTTTTCTTCCTACACACCAGGTTTTTCCGAATTCCTCACAGATTGCCTCCCTCAAAGGTGGCAGCAATGTGTCTGGGAGCCAAGTAAAGAGAAGATTTCAGCCTGATGACATAAATTACCCCAAAAATCAATGGGGGGGGGAGTTTATCACCATCATCATCATCATCATCATTGGTGTAGCTGTTAGTACTACTAATAATACCTAGCATTTAGTGCTTCAAGGTTACAAAACACTATATATGTTATCTCATTTGATCCTTGCAACAACCCTGTGAGGTAAGTTCTATTATGATATCCATTTTAGAGATGAGAACATTGAGGGAAACAGATGTTAAGTGACTTGCCCTGGTTCACACAACTCTTATTTGTCTGAGGCAGGATTTGAACTCTGGTCTTCCTGACCCCTAATCCAACATTCTTTCCACTGTACTACCTTGGTGCTTAAAATTAATTTCATAGAATTTAGAACCAGTAGAGAACTGAATTCTCTCACCTTTAAAATGGCTGGAGGTTGGAGGTAGGTAGTGAGCGATCTCTTTGTCTGGGAGATGTAAAATTACATGTCCAAGGTCCTGTAGGTAAACACTGCCAGAGATGGCCTGAACCCTCCCTTGGTTTCTTGGCTCCTCGCTCAGTCCCCTTTCCTGGACACCATATCAAACTAATAATTGGGTCCAGGCTTTTGACTGGATTCATTCACACAGCAGTACTTTTCCCCCTAAATTATCTGGATAATGTCACAGTTCTCCAGTTAGCTATGCTTTGCCATCTTTCTCTTCATATGTCCTATTTGCTCCATCTAGATTCCTTTTTGCTGCTTTTATTCAGCATTTCCTGGGCAACCTCAGGGTGCCAACGATGAACTGGTTTCAGCCTGTGCTCACCACAGCCCAGTGTCCTTGAATCATGAGCTCTGCTTCATTCCCTTTGAGCCATGATGAAAAGAGCTCTGCCAGTCTACATTATTTGAAAGACAAACCCATCTCTTCTATTTAGGGTAGGTAAATTGCTCCCTGGAAAGCGTTTTGTGATTCAGGCAGGTCAAGTGTTTGCATGGAGTAGCGGCAAGAGCACTTGATTTGGAATCAGATGACCTGGGTTTAATTTCCAGCTCTCTTCTCTTATGGCGTGTCTGAACTTGGGCAAAGTTTGGCTCTCTGGGCCTCAGTTCTTTCACTTGTAAAATGACTGGGTTAGACTAGAAAGATTCCTTTCAACTCTGAATCTTAGGAGTTATGACCAGTGGTAGAATTAGAACCACTGTGATATTTGTCTTCATCGTCCTGATTTTGAGATGCCCTTTTCTGTATTCCTTTCCAACAAGGCCATGTGAAAGAGCAGAAAGAGCTCTAGACTTGGAACTAAGAAACTTGTACTAAAATATTATCTCTGACACATTAGCTTTGTGACCATGGGACAAATCACTTAGCATTTCAGAACCTCAGTTTCCTCTCCTGTAGAATGACACTAATAATACATATACCACCTGCCTCACACAGATGTTGAGAAGAAAGTACTCTGGAAAATTTTAAAGGCAATATATTTTGCATGACTTCATATGTATAATGGTTATCATCTTTTTTACCTTCAAAATGGATGGGACAGGGGCTAGAAGAGAATTTGGAAATAGAAATGAAAATGAAAAATAATTAAAAGGCTATGTAAATGTCAGGTATAATTATTTATTACTGCCTAGCCTTTTGGTTGCCCTGATCTCTTCATAGGAGAAATAAGGTCTTATAAGCTCATTTAGACTGAGATATTAGGGAATTAATATGTTGCTCCTTCAAGGGGAGTATTTATTTCCAAACTAGGAGTCTGAAGAGGACAATGCTTAATCCAAAAAATGTGTCTCTAACGGTAGAATCTTAGGTATCAGTTGAAGAAGATCTTTTGAAAAAAGGGAGACTTTCAAATTACAACCCAAAGCAAGCCATTTTTGCTTCCTTTGCTTAAAACCAACCCTGAACTGAAGCTGAGTCCAAGGAATATGTGATGGATGTGCACTGGTACAATATTTAGAAAAAGAGAGTAAAAATCTATGTGCTTCAGGTAAACTTAAAAAGAGCAGGGATGACAGTCAATGAGTCAGGCAAGGCAACAATAAAAATAGATGGTTAAGGGAGATAAATCGGAAAACTACCTTGTGTTTGAAAGCACCATTGAGAGTGCCTTAACATCAGTATATAACATATGTCGAGTGTCCCAAAAATCTTAGAGCAGGATTTAACCTGCCCTAAGACTTTTAGGACAATTTTTATGTATATGTGGGTTTGTATGTGTTTATAAATATGACATGTACACACATATGTCTGTATACACACAAGCGCAATGTACATGTGTATTTATACATATACAAACACATAATGCACATATATTCATATCTACATACATATATTATGTGTTTTGTATATATACACATGTAAACATATACACACATATATGGGATGTCACAACATCTAAATACTTAATGAAAAGTTAATAATTTTATAGGAAGAAATAGACACTACAACTCTGAGGGTTGGGAAAATACAATGTACCCATCTCAAACTAAATGTTATCTAACTAAATCACGAATAAGAAAGAAGTCAAGGACCTGAACAGAGTTTTAGAAAAGTAAAATATGATAGATCTCTGGTGATTACTAAATAGGAATAGAAAACAGTGGATATATTCTCGGGTATAAATGTTACTTTTTTTTTTTTGTTGCGAGGTGGTTAGGGTTAAGTAATTTACCCAGAGTCACAGAGTTAATTAGTGTTATGTGTCTGAGGCTGGATTTGAACTCAGGTTCTCCTGACTCCAGGGCTGGTGCTCTATCCACTGTGCCACGTAGCTGCCCCTTATAAATGTTACCTTTATGGAAATTGACCTTGTTGTAGGGCACAAAAATACTCATAACTGCAGAAAAGCAAAAAATATTAAACACATCTTTTACCAACCACCATGTAGTAAAAATAAGATCAATAAAAGGACTTTAGAAAGGTATTCAAAATTAACTACAGGCTAAATAATTTAATACTAAGGAATTCATGAGTCAAAAAGCAAATCTTAGAAACAATAGAAAATGACAACAATGAGATAATATACCAAAACTTTTGGAATGTAGCCAAAGAAGTCCTGAGGGGAAAGTTTATATCTCTAAGCACTTTCATAAACAGAAAGAGAAAGAACAGATTAATGAATTAGTCATAGAGCTAAAAAAGCCTGGAAAACCAATAAATTAGTAAAAGCTCCAACAAACACAAAAACAGAAATTCTAAAAATCCAAAATGAGGTTAACAAAATTGAAAGGAAAAACAAAAAGAAATTAAAGTAATAAATAAAATTAGAAGCTTCTTAAAAAATATAGATAAGTCATTAGCTAGTCTGATTTAAAAAAAGAGAGGAAGGCCAAATTTCTAGATTAAAAAAGAAAAGGAGCAATCCCAAATGAAGAATAAAGGAAATTATTATAAACTTTTGGCCAATCATATTCCAATAAAACTGACAATTTAAATAAAATTGATAAATATCTATTAAAAAGCCAAAATATACAGATTAATAGAAAGGAAATAGAGAATTGAACTAACTCCATCTCAGAAAAAGAAGTTGAGCAAGCTATAAATGAACTCTCAAAGAAAAAAAAATTCAGGATTAGATGGATTTACAAATGAATTCCATCAAAAATTCAAAGATAAAATAATTCCAATATTGGATTATACACATTTTTTGCAAAAATAAAAAATAAAAAAAGAGGATCTTACCGAATTCTTTCTATAATACAAATATGGTCTTGAGTCCTAAACCTGGGAGAAACAAATCAGAGAAAGAAAACTATAGACCACTATCTCTAAAGCACATCAACCCACAAATTTTAAAGGAAGTATTAGTGAAGAAACTATGGCAACACGTAAAAAACTGTATATATTATAACCAAGTAGGTTTTATACCAAGTATATAAAGTTGGTTTAATATATTGAAAATTATGACTATAATAACAAAAACAAAGTCACATGATTACCTGAGTGCAGAAAAAAGATTTTGATTAAATGCAACGCTCATTTCTGTTAAAAAAAAAAAACTAAGAATAGGAATAAATGGACTTTTCTCTAACATAGCAAATAATATCTACCTAAAATTAAGAGCAAACATTGCACAAAATCGAGATAAACTAGAGACCTTTCCAGTAAGATTAGGTCACATAAAGGTATCCCTTTTCACCACTATTCAAGAGAAAGAGTTTTTCAGACCTTTAACAGAGATAGAAATGAGAATTATAGCAATAAGACAAGAAACAAGAAATTAAGGGACTAAACATAGGTAAAGAGGAAATACAACAAATATTTCTTCAGATGATATTAAAGTCTTCATTGAGAATTCTAGGGAGTCAACTAAAAATTAAACGAAACAATGAACAATTGCAGCAACGTAGCATTTATCTGGAAAAAATAAAATCAAATTTCTCCAGGAAAATTATGGAAAAAGTGGGAAGTAGATGCATTTAACAGTACCAGATCTCAAACTATACTACAAAGCAATAATCACCAAAACTATTTAGTATTAGTAATTAGAAAATCAATCAATGGGACCAAAATCAGGCTTACAACATAGAAACATGGAAGCGTAGTATATATAATAAACCCAAGGATGCTACTACTCAAACAAAGACTCCACTGTTCAACAGAATGCTGGAAAAACTGGAAAGCAGTCTGGGAGAAATTTGGTTTAGACCAAAATCTCTTGTCATATCGCATAATACAGTCCAAATGGATAAATGACCTACCTACAAAAGATCAAAGCACAATCAAATTAGGTAAGGAAGAAAAAAAATTCATTTCATAGCTAAAGAATTGATCACTATGTGAGACAGTGAATAGAGTATGGGACTTGGAGTCAGGAAGCAGAGTTCAAATCCTGCTCCAGAAACTAACTAGTTGTATGACTTAACCACCCTCAGCCTCAGTTTCCTTATCTGTAAAATGGAGATAAGAATAACATTCCTCATAAGGTTGTTGTGAGAATCCAATAATATAGCAATGTTAAGAACTTCACAAACCTTATTAAACTTCTATATAACTGTTAGCTGTTATTATCATCATTATTATTGCATTCATGCCCAGACGAGTTAGAGACTAGAGAGTATTCCAGAAGATAAAAAGGATAATTTTATTTACATAAAATTGAAAAACTCTTGCACGGATTCAGTGCGGTTAAAATTAGAAGTGAAACAGGTAACTGGGGAGGAAAAAAATTTCACAGCAAGATTCTCTAATACAGTCTGATATACAAGATATATGGGAAATTTATTTTAAATATATAAAAGCAAGAACCATTACCTAATAGAATAAAAGAGACTGTCTATAATAGGTGCTTCCACCTTCTCTCCTACTGTCTTCTTAACCCTTTACAGTCTGGCTTCTGACCTTGTTATTTCACCACAACTGCCTTCTCCAGGATCAAATATAAAATGCTCTCTTTGGCATTCAAAGTCCTTCATAACTTAGCCCCCTTTCCAGTCTTCTTATACCTTATTCTTGATATGTACTCTTCAGTTTAGTGACACTGGCCTCCTGGCTGTTCCATGGACGAGACTCTCCATTTCTTAGCTCTGGGTATTTCCTCTGGCTGTCCTCCATGCCCAGAATGCTCTCCCTATTCCATTCTGACTACTAGCCTTCCTGACTTCATTTAAGTCCCCACTAAATCCCACCTTCTACAAGAATGCTTTTCCAGTTCCTCTTAATTTCAGTGCTTTCTATTTGTTAATTATTTTCCATTTATCCTGTATATTGCTTTCTTTGTATATATCTGTTTGTGTGTTGTCTCTCTCATTACATTGTAAGTTCTTTGAAGGCAGGTATTCTCTTTTGCCTTTCTTTGTATCCCCAGCACTTAGCACAGTGCCTGGAATATAGTAGGTGCTTTATAAATATCAATTGACTGAGATAATGTTCAGAGGATATGAATAGGTAGTACTTAAAAATAGAAATCCAACATATTAACAGCCATATTTAAAAAAAAAAACAAAACCATGTTCCAAATCACTAATAATAGGAAATGCAAGTTGGAACACTTCTGAAGTTTTACCCTACACCCATCAAATTGGCAAATATGAGCAAAAAAAAAAGGAAAATGACAATTGTTGAAGTGACTCCAGGAAGAAAGGCATATAGATTGCTTTCTGTTGGAGCTGTGAATTGGCCCAGTCATTCTAGAAAACCATTTGGTACTTTGCTCTAAAGCCTTTAAACCCTGCATGCCCTTGGACCCAGCAGTACCACTAGTAGGCACGTACCATAGATAGAGATCAAAGAAAGAAGAAAAAGATCAATATCTACAAAAATATTATAGCAGGATTTTTTATTGTAGCAAAGAACTGCAAACAACAGTTGTGGGGGAGAGTACCCATCAGTTGGAGAATAGCTGAAAAATTATGGCATATGAATGTAATGGAATATTATTGTGTCATAAAAAATTATAAAAGGGGCATTTTCACAGAGACCTTGGAAGACTGATGCAGAGTGAAGTGAACAGAAAAATTGGGTAAACTGTCCCTACAGTAACAACAACATTGTAAAATAAAACAACTTGGAAAGACAAGAACTCTGATCAATTCAGTGATCAAGCATGAATACAAAAGATTAATGATGAAATGTGCTGCCCACCTCATGACAGAGTGGTGATGGACCCAGTGCAGAATGAAATGGACATTACTGGACATCGCAAAAGTGTGGATTTATTTTGTTGACCATGCTTATTTGTTACAGGGATTGTGTTTTTACCATTTAACTTTTTTGTGTGTGTATGGAGTAGATTTAGGGGATGAGGGGAAGCTAGGGATGGAGATGCTTTAAAAAAGAGGAAATAAAAGAGAATCACTGAATATATGGAGTAGAACAGAAGGAAGTTCAAAGGGAAATCTACATGCAAGACAGCTTTGAAAGCAACATGTTAAATATATATATATTTTTAAAAGCAAGTGTATGTAATAGAGATTTATGGGTTCATATATCATCCTTTTCTTTTCTATTGTGTATATGAAAATCTTTTTTCTTATGTTTTGTTAAATTCAGAGTAAAAACAATTAAAAAAAAAAAAGAAAACAAGATCAGTTATTTTCAACATGTAACTGTAGGCTCTTGGAAATCCCAGAGCCACTAGGCAATAGGGAATTAGCTGGATGGAAACCAAAGTGGCTGGAATTCACAGAACGAGTCAGCTGGCTGAGCCAAGATGAACACCAAGTCCCCTACATTCCAGCCCATTGCTCTATCCTTGTGGCCTCTCCAGCTTCTCTGATAAGACTGCCAGGAACTGCAAGCACAGGCTATGACTAAGTGTGTTTTAGACACACGCAGACGGTTAGTTAATCTGTTGGTTTTTCTAGCTTGTTAACCTGGCCCTATTTTCCACTGAAAATTTGTGAAAATGAGGGGCACCTAGGTGGTGAAGTAGTTAGAACACCAGCTCTGGAGTCAGGAGGACCTGAGTTCAAATGTGGCCTCAGACAGTGTGACCTTGGGCAAGTCACTTAATCCCAATTAATCCCTGCTTCTCCTTAAAAAAGGAAAAAAGAAATTTGTGAAAATGAAATAAATTATAAAAGACAGTTGTCAAAACTGCAAAGTAAGACCAAACATTGGTTGTTCAATTACCCAGTGCAACCCTCTCCACTCTAGGCATTGTCACCATCTTTGAGAAATAGAAATCCAGAGGAGAGCCCAGTTCTACCCCAAATTTAGCTAAGATGGAAGCATTATTTGCTCCATAGTGGCCCCAGGCTGCAGGACTGGTGCTAGCAACCAAGCCAGAAAACAATTAAGACAAACCCTCATGCACACAGCCCCACACATCACAGTGACCAAACTTGCAGGTTGCCCCCTTCTCTCCATCTTGAACTGACTCCCTGGCCTTACCACGAAATCAGGGCATAACTGACATCCATTGCCAGACTGTAGTCACCTTACCCCTTGCTCTCCTTCCAAAGTATGCACTCATCACAGTTATGGCCTCTTTTCTCTTTGCCCTCATGCTGATCGCTCACACCCACTTACAAATGTCCTTTGCCACAAATACCAGTACTCTACACACTTCCTGTTGGCCTTAATGCCCCTTGAAGAAATATGTAATCGGGCCTCTTTCCAGCTGCCCCTGCATTGGCAAGAAGTAGAGAGGGAAGATTTCCCTGCAAGTGTCTGCCCTCCCTTCTCTACCTTTTATTTTATTTTATTTTATTTTATTTTTAATTTATGGAATAAAAGAAACATTTCCATAACATAGTACAATAAAAAAATGATTGTACATGAAACTGCAAATCTCAAATTGGTAGTGTTCCGATCTCCCAGTAGTCAGATACAACTCTGCCATTTCTGGGGAAGACAGAAGCTCTTAAATCATCTCTGATGTTTTACACAAGGCATTGAGAGCCAGAGAGAGGCTACAGAATTTCAGAAACAGTCAGTGTCATTGCCACGGTCAGGAAACATCAAAGCTGAGAACGCAGTAGTGATGGCATCAGCTTCCTCACTGCAGGTGGCAAGATCCACACCTGGGCATTTTGTCTTGTGTTCCTTGAACCAGCTACTACAAGACAAAAGTAGCAGAAGAAGGTCCCTGGACACTCCATAAGCCAGGAAAACGGGGTGCTAGTCATGATTCCAGCATTCATTTGCCCTCTGAACTTGAACAAAGAAATCGTTAGGATCCTAGGCCCACAGATTCAGAGTTGGTTTTAAAAGACCATAGCTAGCTTACGTTCCTCATTTTGTAGATGAAGAACATGGGGGCTAGTTTCAGTGACTTACCCAAGGTCACACAGGATAATAAGAACAATTCCTTACATATGATGTTTCTTTTGTATATAGTCTCCATATATCTATGTATATGCTGTCTCCCCAAAGAATGGAAGCTCCTTGAAGTCAGGGACTGTTTCATTTTTGTTTGCAACCGCAGCACCTCATGGACTATTTGATTAATAGCGATTTGAATTGAATTGAGTAAACAGATGTAGCTGAGCTGGGCTTTGAATTTAGACCTTCTAACTCTAAATCCGTGCTGCCCATCATTTCAATTTTTCTAGGCCTCAGTTTCCTCATATGTAAAACAAGGACTGTAATACTTGTCCTATCTTTTTCTTAGAGTCCATCAACAACGGACCTTATTAAACACCTACTATGTGCCAGGCACTGTACTAAACCCTGCGAATACAAAGAAAGATAAAAGCCAGTCCCTGTTCTCAAGGAGCTCACAGTCTAAGGGGCAGACAACATGAAAACAGCTACGTACAAACAAGATGTATACAGGATAAGTTAGAGATAGTCAGCAGAGAGAAGGCACTAACTTTTTTCTTTTACTGTTCTGTCATTTTGGTTATGTCCAACTCTTCACAACTCCATTTGGGGTTTTCTTGGCAAAGGTACAGGAGTGATTTGCCATTTCATTTTATAAAGGAGGAAACAGAGGCCAACAGGGTTAAGTGACTTACCCAAGGTCACATAGTAAGTGTGTGAGGCTGAATTTGAACTAGGTCTTCCTGACTCCAGGCCCAGGGCTCTATCTATTGTACCACCTAGCTGTCCCAGGGACTAGCTTTAAGAAGAAGTTAATCTAAGTTATTTTGAAGATAAAGTCACTATCAACTCATGTTTTCACTTTGAGTTTACAAAGCACTTAAAAAAATTTTTTTTCCTATTAAACATATTTTCATATTAGTCATGTTATAAGGAAGAATTAGAACCAATAGGAGGAACCACAAGAAAGAGGAAACAAAATGAAACAGAAGAAAAAAAAAAAAAAAGAACAAATAGTATGCTTCAATCTGCATTCAAACTCCATAGCTCTGTCTTTGGATGTGGATAGCATTTTCCATCATGAGACTTTTGGAGATGTCTTAGATCTTTGCGTTGCCAGGAAGGGCGAAGTCTATCAACGTTAGTCATCGCATAATATGTCTGTTATGTGTACAGCATTCTCCTGGTTCTGCTCACTTCACTCAGCATCAGTCCAAATAAATCTTTCCAGGTTTTTCTGAAGTCTGCCTGTTCATCATTTGTTATAGCACAATAGTATTCCATTACATTCATATATTACAACTTGTTCAGCCATTCCCCAATTGATGGGCATCCCCTCAATTTCCAATTCTTTGCCACCACAGAAAGAGCTGCTATAAATATTTTTGTACAAGTGGGTCCTTTTCCCATTTTTATGATCTCTTTAGGATACAAACCTATAAGTACAAAGCACTTTGTATAAAAACACTTTGTACAACCCTGTATGGAGGTAGTATAAGCATTATTATCCTTATTTTTCAAACAAGGAAACTGACAGAGAAGTAAAAATGACTTATAAGTAAAAATGTCATATAGCTAATAACTACCAGAATTTGAATTCAAGTTTTTTTGCCTCTAAGCCCACCTCTTGCATGTGAAATGCTTTTTAGAGTATGGAGTGCTATATTAATGCAAGTCATCATGGCTGTTATCCCACTGGAATAAACTAACACACCCATGTACCATAGAGTAGCAGAGTTGCCCAGCAGCAGCAGAAGGTATGGGGAAAGCGCTGGAAACAGGATCCGTTGATAGGCCTTCCAAACAAGGAGGCAGTATTGACATCAATAAGTAATGATCATCTTGACCTCCTGCATCTCAAGCCTTTTTACTCTTCAGTGTTAGGCGCTTGAGGCCCAGAACTCACTGGTTTTGCATAAACTCAGCCTTGCTGCCTGCTGGTACTGCTCGGGCCTTGTGCCCTGGTGACTGGCTGGTGACTAGCTCCTTGCTCTGTTGCCCTGGGTCTGAGTCTTTTGGTCCTGCTAGGCACCCTTGTTCCTCTGGGGCAGGGGCCCAGTCTTACCTCCCCATTAGTCATTCCAGAACCTGGAATTATGTCTGCAAGCCCAAGCCCTGTACCTAACATCCCTGTTCCATACCGCCGAGACACATGCCCCTCCTCTTTCCCCAATCCTCTAAGCTAGTTGCTCGTCTGCCCAGGCTCACTGACTGCTGCTGTGGTCCCCATTTCACTCCAGACAGTTTACTCCCATTCCCTGACGTGACCTCTATCTGCTGGTCACTGCAAGATCTTCCTAGGGCTGGCTGTCCACCTGTCTAGTGTCTCTAGCAGGCCATCTGCTGCTGTTGTTTGTTTGCTGTGGGACCTCCCTTGGCTGTTTTCCTTATCCCTGTGATTTTTTCTGTTCTTTCATTTCTAGAAGTACCTCTTTGATCACTGACTCAGCACCTACTGGACCTACTCCTGGTCTTATAGAATTGAAAGGGATTTTAGAGATCATCTAGTTCAACCCCTCATTTTACAGATCAAGAAACTGAGGCTCAGTGGGGCCAACTGGTTTTTGAGAGAGCTCGCAATGAGCTGAGGTTTGAACCTATCTTTTTACACTCTACAGCTCTTCTTCTGTTTCAAATTGCTTACCTTGGGGTCTTGTTCAGTTTTTTATTTTCACATTTGTCCCTTCTGTCTCCTCCCTCTTCTAGGTCCTTTCTCTCTTCCTACAAATTCAAGTCTACCCAAATTTAAACAAAACCGCCACATGACCTTGCCATCTTCTCAGGCTATCTTTACTCCCTAGCCTTGTGAAACTTCTAAAAAAAGACTCTTCCACATCAGCTGCCTTCACTTCCTTTCCAACCCTTTCCCTTCAGTGACTTGAAATGTGTCTTCTGACCCTGCCTCCTCTCACAGGAGACAGAAGAAAGACCACGATAGAGGCCACGTCCTCAGATGTCTAACATAAATGCAGAAAGGTGGTGCAGTGGATAGAGTGCCTGGCCTGGAGTCAGGAAAACTCATCTTCCTAAGTTCATATCTGGCCTTAGTCACTTATTAGCTGTGTGATTCTGGGCAAGTCACTTAACCCCATTTGCCTGAGTTTCCTCATTTGTAAAATGAGCTAGAGAAGGAAATGGCAAACCACTTCAGTACCTTTGCCAAGAAAACCCCAAATGGGGTCATGAAGAGTCGGGTGTGACTGAAAACAATTCAACAACAAATGGATGATGGACAGTGTGCTGAAGGCATGGGCCATGGATCACTTCAGCACTCTAGTGAAGCCTATTGATGCAGTCTCAGAGTCATGGCTTTAACTTAATAAAATACCTAGGATTACAAAGGGAATCAATTCTATTGAAATATAGTTATCAAAACATTTTTCAAAGAATTTAATAGACCTCAAGTTAAGGACAAATTTAACATAATAGTCACCTGAGACTTGGTTAATTGAAATTCATATCTGGAGTATGGCTTTAGGAAGGTGTACCTAATTTATTTATTTGGGAGGCAATTGGGGTTAAGTGACTTGCCCAAAGTCATACAGCTAGTAAGTGTCAAGTATGTGGTCTGAGATTGGATTTGAACTCAAGTCCTCCTGACTCCAGGGCCAGTGCTCTATCCACTGCACCACCTAGCTGCCCCAGGTATACCTTATTTAAAAGGAACAGAATAAGTAAAAGGGGAAATGGAATAATAGTATTGAATATTAAGTATGAATGTATGTTTGGGAGGTGGTAAAATGATGGAAAATGTTGGATGAGGATGAATGAAGCGAAATGAAAGTGATATTGTCATGGGAGTATACTACAGGTTACTTGGACAGAAGGAGGGATTAGATGATTAATTCACAGTTGCATACTGAATTATGGGGTCTCTATATGAACCTGGGGATCTTTATCCAACAGTGGCCAAATCCAATAGTCTTTTCTCAGTCCTTATTCTCTTTGGACTTTGTGTAGTATTTGACATTGTTCACCTTTCCCTTCTTCTGAACACTCTTCCCTTTTTTGGCTTCCATGATACCACTCTTTTCTGGTTCTCTTCCTGTCTAATTGGCTCCTTCATGGTCTTATCTGACGTTTAATTTTCCTCCTGCTTTTTCCTAAATGAGTACATCCTCCAAGACTCTGTGCTCTGCTGTCTTTTCTTTCTTCTCTAAAGGTAGAGTTCTGTTGATAACCACAGCCTTAATGATCATCTCTATCCAAATAACTCCCCAATATACATTTCCCAAGCCTTCATCTTCTCCTGAGTTCCATTCTCATATCTCCGGTTGCCTATTGGACATCTCCAGTCACAGCTCAACATGTCCAAACTGAACTTGTCATTCCCTTCCCCATAGCCACCCACACACCTGTATCATTTCCCGTTTTTTTTTTCTGTTGATGGTCCCATATTTATCCAGGCTTAACAATGTTAGAATCATCTGTTATTCTTCCTTTTTCCTCACTCCCCACATCTAATCAGTTTCCAGATCTATTAATTATATTGCCATTGTATCACTTGCATCTGTCTCATTCACATTACCATTCCTTTAGTTCTGTCTCTTATTGCCTACCTCTTAGATAGTTGAAATGGCCTCCTATCTGCTCCTCATGTAGTCACAGCAGTATCTTCATTATGACCACATCTAGTCAGCTCACTTAGGTTGACACATGAGGCCATTCATAATTTGGCTCTAAATTGTCTTTCCAAACTTATTCCACTCTGTTCTTCTTCTCATACTCTGTTTATCCCAAGCTCAACCATTAACCATTCTCTGATGCTTGTTCTGTCTTTTCCCTTATTTGGACAGTGGGTCCCTCATTCTAGAATGCACCACATCCAAAACTTTCTCTATCGGCATTTGTCTCTTTTTTCAAGGCCAGACTTGTGCGCTATCTTCTCCGTGAAACCTTCCTAGATAATAATGCATATTCAATGACTGACTGATTGGGCCTTCTTCCCACGCCACATTCCTCCAGCTGAAAGGGCCAACGTCTTCCTCAAGATTTCTTAGAGCTCTTTGTTCGGATCTCTTATTTCGTAGGGTCATAGATTTCAGGTTGGAAGGGACCAGAAAGTCTACCAAGCCTAACTCCCTCATTTTGCAGAGAGGAAGAAGAAACTTATAAATACCTGCGGCAGGATTCAAACTCTGGGCTTCTTGGCTTTCAAGCCCAGCACTTTATCCATGATAGCACTTTGCCCTAATGTTTTATCTTGTAGCATATTTTATATGTATGTATGTATGTCTTATTTTCTGTATTAGATTGTTAACCCTTTGAGGACAGAAACTATACTATTTTTCACCTTGATATCCCCGAGTTTGTGTATGTGTGTGTATCCATGTGTGTTTTTGTGTGTATACACACACACACACACACATATACACACACGTGCTTAAGCTGATACTTGTAATTTTAGAGAAGAATTAACAAACACCTTACTCTGGGTCTAGTTTAAAATCTGTTGTGTGAAGGACAGTCTTCTTTGAGCACATGTGGAACCCTGTACTTTGGTGATGTTTGTTGGTATGGATTAAGTCTGGGTCTTTGCTATGTAAAATGTGGGAAATTTAAACACTTTCATTTCCTTGTTGGCAAAGATAGCTTTAATGAAGCCAAAACACCATATTTACAATAAATAAGTGATTATTTTTCATAAAGGAAATAAAAACAAGATCTTAATTAATGAATTTGCTCATTTTCCTCCCTGTTACAGATATTAGAAGGTATCTGACCAGTCTTTAAGCGACATTTAAAGATGCAGGTGACTTTGGGGCTTGTTAAGAAAAGGTTTTGGTTGCATTTTTTTCTCTCTGAATTTCAGTTCCTGGCCTTGACAGTTTATTTAATTTCAGTTTCTCACTTTTTAATTCAGAGGGAAGTTGATAAAGATGTCATAGTGCATTTACATGAGGGAGAATGGCAGAGTGAAAAGAAACTCGATTAAGAGGTCAAGAACAGTGGGGTTTATTCTTGGCCTGGCTCCATTCCTCTCCGGGATTCTCTTTGCTTGAACTTGTTTTACTATGCTGTGGTATATGAATCTAGTAAAAACGTACTGTAACAGGATTATTGTGGGCACTTGGAGGGCAAAGCGAGACCAATCCATTAGGCTGGGTTCCCATATTTGTTCAAATATTTGTGATTTAGCAGATATTTCTTGTCTATGCCTCTTCATCGATGGAAGTGGAAAGGTTTATGGGATAGGGTAATTATGGGACCCATTATGTGGAACTGTGGCTTCTTATTTTCTTAAGTAGTAATTCTGAGAACCCTGGGTTCCTTTGTCCACTACCCAGGTGTCTGGGACACTATTGCTGTTATTGCTATCAAGAAAGTCTCGATACGGAGTCTTTTACCTTGATATCACATGACCTTTGGTCGTAGGATTTTAGTGCATAGAGATCATTTAGTTGAACGCTCTCATTTTACTGAAGAAACCCAGATTTCTGAGTTGAATAACTTTAGGTCAAGGTGTACTTGAGGGAAGAGAAGGGAATAGGCATTTACATAGCAACTATTATGTGTCAGGCATTGTACTAAGTGCTTTTTTAAAAAAAAATAAATATCCCATTTGTTGTGATAATAATAACAATATCTAACTTTTTTTTTTTAGGCAATTGGGGTTAAGTGACTTACCCAGAGTCACACGGCTAGTAAGTGTTATGGGTCTGAGGCCGGGTTTGAACTTGGGTCTTCTTGACTCCGGGGCCAGTGCTCTATCCACTGCACCACCTAGCTGCCCCAATAGCTAACATTTTTATAGCACTTACTATGTGCCAGGCACTGTGTTGAGTGCTTTACAATTATTATCTCATTTGCTGTGATAATAATTAAAAAAATAATATGTAACATTTACATGTGCTTACTATGTTCTAGGCACTGTGCTGTGTTATTTTAATTGATCCTTACAACAACCTTCAGACGTAGGTACTATTAATATCCTCATTTTACAGACAAGGAGAATGAGACAAACAGAGGTTCTAAGTTACTTGCCCAGTGTCACACAGCTAGTAAATGTCTGAGGCTGAATTAGAACTCGCGCCCTTCCTCACTCTAGGCCCAAGACTCTATCCACTGGCTCAGTTAGCTGCCACAGATACTCCTGCTGAAAGTCATGACTCCCCCCTCCCACTGGTGTGATCCCCCTTTTCTCTTTCTCTGCATAACCCCTCAGTCTTCTTCCCAACTTCTCGATAGAGCAGTGCTATTTGTGGGTCCACTATAATCAGTGAATTAAAAGACTTGCTGAAATTTTTGCTTTTCCCCTCATTATCAATGCCCCTGACAGCTGCTGAGGTGGAGCCCTGTAGGGTGATTCTCTCTACCTTATCTGAGCCACCCACCCTTTGCACCTGCCTAGTGGACACGATACATGAGGTCATTTCTCTGTCCTTGGTGAACTCAATACTGTAGCCTATGTGGATGAAATACAAGGCCCCTCTGCCATGGAATTTCAGTCCTCTACCTCCTGCTTATAAATAAAAGCATGCTGTAGTTAAATCCCATTGCCCATAGCTCTGTTGTTTTTTTGTTTTTTTGCATAACACAGCAGATCCCTCCCCAAACTTTCTTGCTGTGAATGCACTGAAAGGGAGAGAAAGAAAATCCAGCCCTTTTTTGTATCTAGAAGCTGACTCCACTGTGAGAACAATTAAACGGCTTAGCTCTGAGGGGTGCCTGCTGGGGGTGGGGGGAGCACAGTCTGATTGCTCACTTGGCAGGGTACAGTCCAGGGAGCCTTTCTTAGATCAGTTAGGGCTGGCTGTTGAGAAAGGCTTAATGGCCCCAGGTGAGCCAAGGCATGGGACTTTCTCAAGAGCTTCTCTGTTACCTTCTCCTCCTTTGGAACGTTACTCAAATGCTAGCTTCACACTAGTACCCTGTGATGGAAAGGCCATCCCACCTCTTGTCCTTGGGCATATTGGTGCTTTGCCAAAGCAATCTCACTTGCACATTTGTGCCTCCCTTTGCGCCTAGCTGGGCTTAGTGTATTTGTGTCTACCATTGGACACGTCTGTCTGGACAGGTGGCAAGGTGAAACCCTCGAGGTCTATTTTCTGTGACCTTTGCCCTCTCCATTTGTTCTATTTCCTGCTCTTTCAGCATCTCTTGACACTATAGTATATAGTATACACTATAGTATAGAGACACTATAGTATAGATAGCATGCTATCATAGGTAGAGATGTGACTTCTGGCAAGCAGGTCATAAACTATGTCATGCCAAGTTGCCTGTGACTTCCTCTTCTAGAGTGATTTACATTTAAAAGAAGAGCATTGTTTAATCCAAAGAAGAAAGTGTCTAATGGTAAAATATCAGGAAACAGAGGAAGAACTTTTTTTTATAACAGGGGAATATAGGGAAATATTTATTAAGCACTTTCTGTTTTCCCATACACTGTGCTACCTGTCCTATTATCTTTTAGGTGATGAGCTCTTAGACTCTTAGACTACCTTTTCCTAAAACAAATCCTCCAGCTTGAGGGCCTCCATACTCATTGTCCATGACCTTCTCTGTCTCTACAATTCAGTGGTGTCATATGGGGAAAATGAACTTATCCGCTTGCCCTCTAATCCATTAGGAGCAGAGACCTAGAAGTGAACCTGGTTTGGACAAAGACTGTGACTGGGAAGGAAGGGAAGGGGTGGAGTGAGCTGTGGGAGGGGGTCCTCTTCCTCTGGGGAGGAGGGTCCTGGCTACTGCCTCTCAAACCCTTCCACCATGAGGCCTTTCTGGGTCCCCTCTACTTGTCAGCGTCTCTCTTGAATCTGACTTTGTACTTCATTCTCAGTGTACAGAATGCAAGCTCTCTGGGAGCCAGCGCTGTTTGAGGCTGCCTTTCATTTTATTGTTTGTATCTCCAGTGCTTGGCCTCCGTGGTTCACACTTGTCTGTTGGGTTGAATTGACTTGCTTTCTCATCTTGTTCCTGTAGATGGGAGTTTGTTGAGGTTCGGATGGAGTCAATAACCAAGGCAGGAACTAATGTGGTTTACGCTGGGTACCAGATGCCCTTCCTCTCTTCATCTCTGCAGCTTCTGGCCTGTTACTTCCTTTAAGATGCAGCTCAAAGCCAGCCTTTTCCAGGCAGCCTTCCCTGATTAACTTCACTTTCCTGTGGTGGCTCATTCCAGCCTTTTTTTCCTCTGCATAAGGAATTTGATTCCGTGTCATTCGATATTTGCCAATAGATTGCTTTGTGTCTGGCTCGCTTACAGGGACCACAGACTTCTACAGGAAGAGTTCTTAAGGTTTTTTGTGTCCTGGACTCCTTGAGAAGTCTGGTGAACCTTTCTCATCATCCCTTTTTTTTTAATTCTTAATTGAAGGAAATGCCACATTTCAAGTAGAGGCTAGTGAAAATAAAGATGTAATTTTTTTTCCCATTCAAGCTCACAGATGCCTCCAAATCTGTCTGTGGACCCCAAGCTCCTATTCCACAGAGCAGGAATCACTTGTGCCATTCCATACTTCTTTCTACCCTCTGGATGTTCTACCCCTTTCCAGAGCCGTAGTTCAGATGCGAGTTAGGAAAGTTTCTTAAGAAAAATAATCCCCTTTTGGAGATAAGGATTTGTTATTAATATCACTGGCCCACCTACCTTCTCTTTTGCAATAATAAAAAAATAGGCAATGAAACGCAGCATTAGACCTTGAATATAGTGGCAGTAACACAGCAGGTCCTTCCTTTTATTTTGCTGGGTGGGCCAATGAATTAGCAAACTCATTAAATTGGCTCATGAAATTTAAAGCTAAGTAAGCATGAAAATAGGAAACATTCCTGAAGGTTGCATATTAATTAAAGATTGTTGGTGACAGACTTCTAGGAGAGCAGAGAAATGTGTAGATTTTATTATTTTATGAAAATGACAAAACTCTATTGCTGGGTGGGGGGGTAAGGAGATGAAAGGAACCTAAGTACATGGAAACCAGGAGGTTTTTAAATATATTGTTGCATTTTCCTCTGATGGGCTCTTTGGGAATTGCTGCGTTGTTCAGACAGACCGGGGCGGTGCTGTGTTGCAAGAAGGCATTTTAATCACATTGTCCATTAAGAAGACTTACCCATAATGACTTGCTTTTGTGCCAGTTGTAATGTTGTAATGGGGATCTTACCTGATTGTCTGTGCTGCTCATCTCCAGCACTCATTCGATGAATACTTAATGATATAGTTCACAGCGTCTTGCACGTTGTAGGCCAAGATGGATTGCCTCTGTGTAAGTGTAAGTGTCTACTGTGTGCCTATCTCTCTGGTAGATATAGGGGAGAAATTCAGTTCAATTTGAGTGTGTGTGTAGCTGTTTACCTGTTGTATCCTCTCAGAAGGAAGTCAGATCCCTTAGGACATGGGCTGTTGTTAGGATAAAACATCATCTTTTGTTGACATTTTCATCATTTGTATTTCACTCACATTTTGCAAGTGAGATTTTTTTCCCCCCAGTACACTAGGGGCTCATTGCATTTACTTGAATTGTTTGCCAAATGGTGCACTTTTTTTTTTTCCTGGAGGCAGTTGGTGTTAAGTGACTTGTTCAAGGTCACACAGCTAGGAAACGTATGAGCTCAAATTTGAACTCAGGTCCTCCTGATCCCAAGGCTGGCACTCAATCCACTGTGCCATCTAGAGACCACTCATCAGTACACTCTTAACACTTTCACCTTTGCCTATTTGGATGATGCAACAATGACTTTGCTTTTCCATTCCTCCAGATCTCTCTTAGACAGCAAAATCTTACTTATCCCATTCCCAATCCAAGTTGCTCCCCTCCCCTCAACTAGTAGACAGTGAGATTTCCCCTTAAGAACTGATGTTCCGCTTCAAGAGGTCATTTTAAAGGATTCGAGTATTCACTCATTCATTGATTGACTCATCTGCTATACGTACATACATACATACATACATACATATATATATATATAAATGTTACACAGGAATTATACTATTATATATTATATTATATTATAATATAATAATTAGATATGGTATATATACTATTATATTATATAATAATTACATACTATATATACTATTATATATATTACATAAGAGTTATGCTATTATATATAGTAAATACATACACACACACTATATTCTAGGCAAAATGATCAAAACAAAGGTAAGATGTTGTTACTGCTGTCAAGGAGCTTATAGTCTAGTAGATACATATAGGCACAAATAACTAGACCATAAATAAGAGAATGGGAAGTGCTCCATAATGGTGCCTAGGATGAGCTCTGGGCATAAATGAGGGAGATTATAAGGAACATGAGAAGGCATGGGCAAGGGGAATGCTACTGAACCAAAACTCTCAGCATTCCTAATCTCTCCTCCAGTAGCAGAAAGTAATTTTTCCCCCTTGTCCAGAAAGAGAGCCCAGGAAGGACTCTTCCTGTCCCCCCCCCCCCCCCCTTTCAGACTGTGTTGCCTGCCAGATTCCAAGGCAGTATTGGAATGAAGTAAAGAATGTCTTTGGACAGCTAGTGGCGAAGAGGGCAGAGTGCTAGGCCTGGAGTCAGGAAGACTCATCTTCCTGAGTTCAAATCTGGCCTCAGATACTTATTAGCTGTGTGACCCTGGGTAAGTCGCTTAACCCGGTTTACCTCAGTTTCCTCATCTGTAAAGTGAGCTGGAGAAGGAAGTGGCAAACCCTTCAGTATCTTTGTCAAGAAAACCTCATATGGGGTCACAGAGAATCAGACGTGACTGAACAACAAAAAAGAAAGTCTTTATGAGCAAATCTCTATGCAGATTTTCTTATGAAATTTAGTAAGTGCTGCATATGCTGTATTATTCACTGGCAGTTGGCCTAAAGGAACCAAAGAGAGAAGATTTGCTGGTCATCCCCAAAGTCCCTTTGCTCCCACATTCTGGAAATAGGTTCTGAGGCCTACAAGAGGCTCTTGTTCTGTGGTGCTAAAAAAAAAATACTGGTGATCAGAGAAATCAGACTCCTCCAACGCAGGCTTTCGAGCCTGGGGCAGAGGCCAGGTGCTGCTGATGGGGAGAAGGAAGCAGGCTCTTCCTGATTTTTGTGGGGTTGAGGATTGCCTGGCAAAGACAAAGGTGCTGATGGGCAGATGACTTGGAGTAGGCTTGAGGGGAAGGGCATGGTTTCATCTGAAACTTCTACCTTCTTTTTGGCTCCAGAAGCAAGCAGGAAGATCTTATTCCAAGCACTTGCTGCTGAGCTGGTGGCTGGCTCGGTCCCCAGTCACATACCATGTGTTTCCTTACCCCTTTCTTTTCAGTATATCAAATTACTGGAGTCAGCTTGGCAAATTAGCCGGTTCCTGGACCTTGAACTTCTCTCTGTAACTTGGTTAAAGTAGTCTGGCTTTGTTTGCTGGTGTGAGGGTGTATTTGTGGTGGGGGAGGGTGATGGTGAGGGGTGCTAAGTATTCTTTGGCCTGGCCAGAGGGTCTGGCTTTCTAACAGAAACCAGAAAACTTCTCCCCCAAACTCTGCCTTTTCCATAAACAAGGCCAACACTTTCATTTTACCAACAGCTGGCATTTTCTCTACCTGGCAGTTCAGGGGCAGGGTAACTGAGCTGATAGTTTCTTTTGTCATTTTCATATCATGGGGCAATGGAAAGAGTAGTGGACATATGGAGCCAGGAAGACCTGGGCTCAAATCCTGCCTCTGATACTAGCTGTGTGACCCTGGATGATTAATTTAATCTTTCTGAGTCTCAGCATTCCTGTAAGTATAATAGTACCTGTGGTTCTTGCCTGCACATTTTCATAAATATGCAAGCTTCTGTTTGAATTGTGAACTCTTTGCCCTGGCTTAAGGTGCCACATGCACATTCATTTCTCTTGTAATAAATCTAGTTAGAACACAATGTCTCATGGATTTGCGATATGTTTTTGGTTAACACTGTCATGTGTATTGTGGAGCTCATAAGATAACAGAAGGTAAAGGAAGGGAAATAAGAATGTAAATAATGCCTACTATGTGCCAGGTAATATGTTAACTGCTTCACAAATATTATCTCATTTGATCCTTACAACAACCCTGGGAAGTAAATTGTGTTATTATCCCCATTTTACAGTTGAGGAAACTGAGGCAGTTTGCCCAGGGTCACACAACTAGTAAGTGTCTAAGGACAGATTTGAACTCAGGACTTCTTGACTCCAGGCCTAGCTCTCTATCCACTGTACCACATAGCTGCCTACAGATAATGTTATCCAACATACTTTAGATAATATTAGATGTTACCTACCATTCTTTGAAGAGCATAAAACCAATGTAAATATCAATTATAGAGGAGAAAAAGTCAAATAAAATGTGTAGTTCTTACACTGTACTCTGTTTTCTGGGGGATGATTACCCTTGAAGGTTTAAGGTGCTTTGTGGATTTGTACTCCTAAAACTATAGCTTACAAGCCCTCACCAATGCATTTACTTTCTTCAGTAGTCAGCTAGAACACCTAATTAGCTCAAGGCAAGGGCTTTTACTGAAATGTCAAAATAAGGACAATAGGAATGAAATATTCCCTGTACAAACTTTCCCATAGACAGCTATAGAGGCAGCTGATGGTGCAATGGATAGAATGTTGGGCCTGGAGTTAGAAAGAAAAGAGTTAAACTCTAGCCTCAGTTACCTTAACTGTATATATAATGGAGATGATAATAGCACCTTCAGCACAAGGTTGTTCTTAAGATTAAATGAGGTAATATTTATAAAAAGTGCTTGGCACAGTGCCTAGCACATAGTAGGTGCTGTATAAATACTTATTCCCTCCCCCCTAGAATTAGAGGGAAAAGGGGGCAAACATGTGGAATATGCTAGTAGAGAGGTACACAAGTCAGGAATGTACATGTCCAAGTCAATGGAAACCTCCCGCATTGCAGAGCCAAGATGTCTTTTTCCTTCTCAAGGTGTCGTCACTTTGTGTCCTTCCCTTGGGTGTAATGTTTCTGCAGGGCAGGTCCTTCCATTGGGCTTCCTGGACATGCTGCTGTCCTCAGTTGAGCTGGCTCTCTCCTGGGCACGGCATCCCCTCCTGGGTGACTTGCTGTAATATAGGGATGTCAAACTCAAATAGAAATGGGGTGATTAAAACACCCATATGCATCTCTGCGCTGCATGTTAACTTAGAAAACAACATATTAACACTATTTATGTTCTATTGTATTTTTATTTATTCTGTTAAACATTCCTCAGTTACATTTTAATCAGTTTAGGTAGAATGCTATAAGACACCATTGTCAACTGAGAGACTGGGGGAAGAAATAACTTCTAGAAGCAGTTCTCTTTCTGTTCCCTTCCTCAATAGCTAAGTCTCTTCTTAACTGTCGGGGATGACTCTTCTCTCATCTGATAAGAGTTCCTCTTACCGCAGCTGAATGTAGTGCTGGTGTGCTGGCTTTTTAAAGCCGGACAGAGCCATGTCTGAGCCTTAAACCAATCAATGGCTCCCCCCCCCACCAATAATTCCACACACTTGGATTAATGAACATTGTCACAACTTCTAAGGAAGGGTAAACACTTCTTTATATTTCCTTTATCCCTTCTTTGAAGATGAAAACAGAGAAGCTAAGGCAGATGGATATGAACTGACACAAAGTGAAGTAAGCAGAACCAGAAAAACAATAGATATAATGACTATGACAACTTGAAAGGAAAGAACGATAATAAAATAAACAAAACTAAATGCTATGAAATTATGACCAAGCTTGACCCCCAAAGAAGAGATATGAGAATCTACCTCCTCCCTCTCTTTGCAAAGGTGGAAGAATCAATGGGTGTGCAACTCTTTATATAATGTTGGACTTGATTATTGAGTTAGTTTTGCTTAACTTTTTCTTCTTTTTTATATTTTTCTATAAGAGATGGCTAGGAAGAAGTGATAATTTGGACAATGTAGGTGATAGAAAACCAAAATGTAATGAAACTTGTAAATTAAAAAGGAAAAATCAACGAAATATTTCTAAAACTAATGAATAATTGGAGACTAATCTTTCTAATATCTGAATTTCCCAGCGAGTTTGCCAGTTTTTTTTAGGTGTGTGCCATCACTATTACATTTTCTTTTGGAGGGAAATGACTAATTTATAGGGGTCCTTTGTATATTTGTTAGCTCTTAAGAGCTAACCTCTTTAATTTTGAGCAGCATCAGCTATGGCATTTGGCTATGATGTCTCCCTAACCTCCCAGCCAGATCTAGTCTATTTCTATCCCTTCCTTGGCCTTTTCCTTGAATACCTCAATCACCCAGTACTCCCCTTCACCCCTCCTCACCAGTATAAAAGTTTCCTTTAAAAAAAAGATTTGTACCTCATCCACATTGAGGCATTAATGACTGATCTTTCATATAAATCGAAGCCTTAAACTGAAGCACCAAAGTTTATAATAGGGAAATTTCTGTTGCCATCAAGCAAGGACATTAAGACCTTTCAAGTGCTTCTCAAATTCTACCTCAGAGAAACCAGTTTAGCACTTAATCCATTTAAACACACAGAACTACCAAATCAGTATGTCATAGGTCATCTGACAATACACTCAGAGCTGAAAAATAGAAATAAAATTCACAATCCTTACTCTACAGAGTATATATTTGAATAGATTCATCTCTTGTTTCGGATATAGATAGTTAAGTAGCATTTTAAAAGCATCTCTTATGTGCCAGGCACTGTGCTAAATGCTGGGGATACAAAAAAAGGTAAAAGAATATTCCCTGCTTCCAAGGAGCTCACAGTCTAACAGAGGAGATAATATGTAAATAATTATGTGCAAATAAGATATATGCAGGATAAATTAGAAGTAGTTTCAGAGGGAAAGTACTAAAATTAAGGAGGACTGGGAAGGTCTTCTTGAAGAAGGTGAGACTTTAGTGAGATTTAAAGGAAGCCAGAAGAGCCAGGAGGAAGAGAGGAGGAGACAGAGCATTCCAAACATGGGAAATAGCAGTGAAAAGGCTCAGTTGGGAGATGGAGAGTTGTATGGGAGGAACAGCAAAGAACCCAGAGGCAGTGAGGACTAGTGGAAGGGAATAAGGTATAAGAAGACTGGGAAAATAGGAAGGGGGCAGATTATGGAGAGCTTTGAAAGATAGGTGGATAGATAGATAATCTTTTCTCTCATCTCATGGGGAAAGTGATTTGATACCCTCAAGGTACAAACATTTATTAAACTCTACTATGTGCCAGGCATTGAAGATGGATAGATAGATAGATAGATAGATAGACAGACAGATAATTTTTTCTCTCATCTCATGGGCTACATGATTTGATACTCTCAAAGTACTGTATAAATGTCAGTCAATAAACGTTTATTAAGCCCTGGCACTGTGCTAAGCTCTGGGGATACAGAGAAAGGGAAGAGACAATCCTTGCCCCTGGGGACCTCACAGTCTAGTGGGAGTTATTATTATTAGAGCTGCCATTACAGTAGGTGTGTTATTTGCAGGGCTATTCTCAGGTATTCCTGAGTTTATGTCAGAACTGGAGACCTTCACCTTCACCTTCTTGTTCCCCGTTAGCACTAAGAAGGGAACCCCAAGACTCATGAGGGACATAGTCTGGAAGCAGGTCTATGCTGATTATTTTATTTATTGCTCAAGTCTTAGAGTTTAAAGTTACACCACCTTTTGGCACAAAGATGTGAGTCCTGACCTAAGCCACCATCCAGAGAAGCGCTGGGCTTGGACTGCACTCAGCCATCTTTATGCTTACTTTCTTCTGTAGGGGGAAACTTAAAAACAATCTTCACATATCATCTGTGGAAGAGATAATTAACAGAAGAGAGAATAAAGTTATACTGCTTGGCCACAGAGGAAAAATAAGCATCACTGGTTGGTAATTCTAAGAGCAAGTTTAGGCTTGATAAAAGGAAAACATTCCCCAAAAGGACAGTTCTTACTCCCCAAGTGGAGCAGGCTGCCTTTGGGACAGAGCGTCTTCCTGCCTCACTGGAAGTCTTCAAGTGACCTAGTCAATTGTTGAGTATGTTGTAGGGTAGAGTCTTGTTCAGGTATGGGGTGTTGAATGGCCACTGATATCCCTTCAAATGACGACATTCTAGGTTCCCTGTCCCCTTTGTTATCTATCAGTAGGAAGGCACCACTGTCTAAGGCTAAGGAATAGAGTCACCTCCCTAAGGAATTAACTTAGACTTTATTAGCACCAAGTCTAACCAGCCCATCCTTCATGTTTGAGGGCTTGAAGCACTCTTTCCTGAAGACCTCTGAATTGGGGGTACATTTGTGCTTCCCCCTCTGCAGTCCTCTCTGCATTTTCATTTACAACTGCGTTGCGTGAACACACGACTCAAAGTTCAGCAAATGTCTTGCTTGGAAACTGACAGTTTGCAGAAATGTTAGAGATAGATTTTTCTCCCCTACACAGTGACTGATCCTTCTGGGAGATTTTTTTTTTTCACTTCGTTTGCAGCAGTTAACCTGTGGGGTATCCACTTGGCAGTTAGTCGTGTTTAAAGGCT
The DNA here is from genome assembly GCF_900497805.2 of Vombatus ursinus. Classification (NCBI taxonomy): domain Eukaryota; kingdom Metazoa; phylum Chordata; class Mammalia; order Diprotodontia; family Vombatidae; genus Vombatus; species Vombatus ursinus. The sequence goes on along the minus strand of NW_020954556.1, from coordinate 48,197,962 downwards.
GCCAATACTGTAATATCCTAGGGGGAACCTTAAAGAAGCAAAAACAAGCAATCCGGGGGCTTTGTGTTAGGCACTTCTCAGCACCTGGGAGCCTGGTCACCAGCAGGCAGGGCTGCCCTCCAGTGGTTTGCTGAATCACTTCTTCTGTGCTAAAAAGTTAATGACAACAGCGTTCCCCACCTTCCACGTTCCCACATTGAAGAGTTTTCTTCTTTTGGCATTCTCATCACTGCCTCTATAGATCCAATTTCAAAGTGACACTAGAATTCACTGCAGTAGGGAAATAAGATCATTAAGATCATTGATCTAAGGAGGTAATGAATGAAGATGGGAGTTCTGCCACACCATGTACGTATGTGTATGTGGCTATGCATTCAGGGTATATGTCTCATCCTTTTTGTACCAAGAGTGGAGAAAATGAATGGCACGTCAGGCATACTACAAGAGTCCTTGAGAGAAGGAAAGTGTATTCTCCTAATGTCACTGCATCAGACGTGTGGTTCAGCAGCTTTCTGCACAAGGAGGACTGAAGAAAAGAGAGGGGCTAGCTTGTGCCATGTGCAAATATTAACCAGGACAAAATGGGTTTTCCAGTGGAAATCTATTTCCCTTCAGAAAGGCATATAGTCAGTTATTTTAGTTGGCCAAAAACCAAACCGGACTTTGGGGTTAAATCATACACCTTCATTCCCCTTCCTCTCATCATTGGTTTTCTCTTTTCATTTCCTTAGCTCAGCTCCTCAAAAAATTTATTCACTGTAATTTTCAGTGCTCATTCTATTTGTGGCTTTCCCAAAGCTCACCTCTCTCTAAATGTAATCCTTAAAACCTGAAAAGAAATTTCCCCCTTCTGCATCAGACTTTGCCCGTGGTAAATTTTAGGGAAGGGCACTAGAGGATGGGATTGGGGAGGGATAAGGAAAAGCTTCATTTAGAACAAGACATTAACTTTTTGTGTGTGTGTCATAGACTAACTTGTAGTCTGGAAAAACCTATGCACCCTTCCTCAGGGTAGAGTTTTTGTTTGTTTTTAGTTCATGATTGAGGAAGTGCTACATTTCAGTTAGAGATTAGTGGAGATACAGATATAATTTTCTGCCATTCAAGTTCACATGGACAGGGGTCCATGAACCTCAGATTAAGAACCTTCAATTTAGAAGGTGGTATTTGAACTTCAGCCTTGAAGTAAACCATGGATTCTAAGAGGTAGTGTTGAGGAGTGAGTAATTCCAGGCATAAGGGAAAGCCAGTGCGAAAACATCCCTTTCTCTTCCCTGCTTCCCCACTCTGTCTTTGTATTTTTCACCTATGAAATAGAGCAGAGACTAAAGTCTCTGAAATTCATTGAACTGGAGAACTAAACCAGATATCTTGGCAATAATGGAAAAATGTTCCACTTGGGTTCCCATCAAAATGGGGTATTGTCAGCCTCAAAATGTTTGAGGTGAACCCTCAAACCCAAAGTGGATGTTGCAGAAAAAAAAGTTTCTGTTGCTAAATTGTGGTATTTTGGGGAACTTTCTAGCCACATAGATTTGGGGACAGAAATACGTGGGAGATATTGCCTGTGTAAGGGTATCTGACATGTAAATTAGGTATGTGTATTTTATTTTCATCGAATGAAACATAGATTCACTACTATTGTAACCACTGGGTCAGCACTCATGATGACAGTCTTGCCATTGGACCCATTTCTAAATGATGCTTTGTTGAAATCTCTGAGCATTAGATGGGCATTATTATGATCATGGGAAAAATCATTCAGGAAGTAAAGCAGAGAAAGAAAAAAAAGTTTATTATGTTAAGATTTGAGACACTAATCTTGAAGTGCCACTGGCTCCCTTGCCCTTAGATTACAAAGGAAATACAACATGTAGACAGTTGGGAGGATCTCTGTTCAGACCCTCCTGATCAACATTGTTTGAAGCTCTGGGAAGATATAGATAGCATAGAATAATCTCTTTGTGAGCAATTAATTGCTGTTTCCCTTTTCCTGTTTTTAGTAGAAAATGTCTTTAATGTATTGTGTGAGTTCAGCATGAAGAACATGTTCTTTGGCATTACATAAATATTTACTTAATGCTAAAAATTTATTGTCATGCAACAGTCATTTAACTAGAAAATATTGCAAGCTTATTTTCCTCCGGGGATAAAGGATACCACTCTTTGATTTTTATTTTCAGGATATTTTCAGGATATTCTTTTCCCTGCTTCCTCACTTGATCTTGGCATTTTCACCGATGAAATGGATCAGAGACTAAAGTCCCTGAAATCCATTGAAATGGAGAACTAAGTTAGCTATCTCCATAATTCTGTTGAAAATGTTCCATTTGGGTTCCCTCGAGGGCTGTAGTCCAAGTGAGGCTGCGAGTTGTTGATGGCAACCTAAACCTTGAGGGCTAAATGTGGTAATTGAATGTGTAAAGGCTGCCCCCCCCTCCTCTCACACCCAACATCAGAATATGCTCAACATATATCAACGGGGCATGTTCTGAGGGAAGGGACGGGCTTCTGCTATAAAGCAGGGGGATCTGGGTTGGAGAAAAATAGAGATAGAGGCAGGAAAGTTCATGATGTGGGTAGAGAACAGTGAATAGATAAACTGGATTGGAGAGTTGGTGTAGGGAAATAGTGGAAAATAAGGACTGATATATAGATTGGGCAGCTGGGTGGTGTGGTGGATAGAGCACCCAGCCAGATTCAAGAAGACCTAAATTGAAATACGGCCTCAGACACTTACTAGCTGTGTGACCCTGGGCAAGTCACTTAACCCTGTTTGCCTCAGTTTCCTCATCTGTCAAATGAACTGGAGAAGGAAATGGCAAAGCACTCCAGTATCTTTGCCAAGAAAACCCCAAATGGGGTCATAAAGAGTCAGACATGACTGGAACAACTGAACAACAACAGCACCTAGCTTGGTGTCTCTCCAATATCAGACTGAGAAGTTTATATGATAATATCATAGACTCAGAGCTGAAAGGACCTTAGAGGCCATCCCCATCACTTTTCAGATGAAGAAACTGAGGCCCACAGAGCCTTAGTGACTTATCCATAGACAAAGGGCCAGGATCCACAGTCAGGTCTCCCTGACTTCAAGCCCAGTGCCTTTTCCACTCTGTGCTTATTGTAGTCAGCAGGGAGCCATTGTAGGTTCCTGAACATACACCTAACCTGGGCTTCTGCTTTCTTGAGCCGAGTCTATTGGGGTACCATTGTCTTGGGTTGGAGTTGGATCTGAATGGTACAATGGAAAGAGCATTAAGCTAGCAACAAGGAGATCTGGAGTCCAGTCTCAGAAATATCTCTTGTTGGTCTTGTGACTGAGCCACTTGAATTCTCTGAGTTTCTTAATAAAAAATTATAAAATAATTTATTATAAAATTTTATGTAAAATAATTATATTATAAAATAAATTATAAAATAAAAATAAAAAAGGATTTATTAAGTCCCTGTTATGTTCCAGGCAGTGTACCAAGTACGAGGGATACAAAGAAGGGTAAAAGACAGGCCCTTATCTTAAGAAACTTAGCATCTAATTAATGGAGGAAAGGACATGCAAACAACCATGTACAAACAAGATGTGTACAGGATAAATTGGAGATAATCAATGGAGAGGCGACACGTTAAAGGGGAACACGGGATCCTGTAAAAGATGGGATTTTAGCTGGGAGCTGAAGGAATATAGACGAGCCAGGAAATAGAGACTGGGAGGAGAGAATTCCAGGCATGGGAGACAGTTGGTGAAAGTGGACAGTCAGGAAGTGGAGTCTCTTAGGCAAGGAACAGCAAGGAGAGAGTGTCACTGAGAACAGGGAGCTCCTGGGTGACAGCTTCAATTTTTTAAAGTGAAATATGAGTCAAAGTTATCAGCTGAAAAGGTTGAGAGAAGGGGTGCTGTGGGAGACTTGAAGAGGGAAAAGAGGTTTGGAAATGCCCCCATGGCGAATGGGCCAGTGTATTGATTGAGGAGGTGTAAAAGGATTGCCTTGGTGCAGTGGGGGTCCAGTTGAGATGATGTAACATAAATTTGCAGTATTGAAATAAACTTGGTTTTGTAATTTTCTCCAGCTTCAATTCAATGGCATTCAATGTCTTCATGACCCCATTTGGGTTTTTTTGGCAAAAATACTGGAGTGGTTTGCCATTTCCTTCTCCAGCTTGTTTTACAGATGAGGAAACTGAGGCAAACAAGGCTAAGTGACTTATCCAGGGTCATACAGCTATCAAGTTTCAGAGGCTAGATTTGAACTCAGGAAGAGTCAAGAAGACTCCAGGTCCAGCATTCTATGCAGTATGTCACCATGTAGCTACTTATCTAGGCATTTAAATAGGAACTTGCTATTTAATAGAGGGTAGATTATAAGACATATAAACAAAAAAAGCAAGCTCTAGTATAATACAATTTCCTTGGAGTAGCTACCCAGGGAATTATATTTATTATTTTTAAAGGTGAACATTTATTGAACACTCAGTCATAAAGGACATTATTTTTACTCAAACTAAAGAAACTAAAAACCAATTTTTAAAAAAAATGTACAACTAAACTTTACTTAAAACATACAAATTTGCAAAGGGGTCCTTTTAATCAAACTCTTCCCCTTTCCTTAAAATACAAAGCAGTCTTACCTTCTTGGCTACTAAAAAGACCTGGAAAAGAAAGTTCTAACCCTCCAAGTCCTTGGCATTATCAAGTGGTTCAGCATCAGAAATGGATATGATTTTATTAATGGAAATGACATTGGCTTACCATCTCTTTTGCCACTCTACCCTAAGGGTCACTGTTTTTTTTTTTCCATTTAGCGGAAACCTCCTATATGTTCTCTCTTTCTCCCAACCCCCAAATAGAATGTTAGCCTTTTTTATTTCTGTCTCCAGTGCTTCCCATAATTCTCTGCACATAGAAGCACTTAATAGAAATGTTCATTCATTCATCCATCTTCCTCAAAAAAGCATTCTAGAGGAAAAGAGAAAGGTAGAGAGCCCACTTGACTCCAGGAGAAACACTATCAGAGCAGATACTTAACCTCTTTGTGGCTCAGTTTCCTCATTTGTAAAATGGAGGGGATTGGGAGTGATGACCCCCAAGAGGTCTTCTACCTCTCAATCTACAATCTTATGATCCTGGGAGTTTTAAAAGCATTCAATATAGGGACTTTGGGGTCAGGGAGATCTGGAATCAAATTCCATCTCTGTCGCTTGTTAGCTTTGTGACCACAGGCAAGTCACTTAACCCTGTCAGCCTCAGTTTCTTTATCTGTAAAATGGGAATAATGGTAACTCATAAGGTTCTTTTGAAGCTCAAAAGAGATAAATTATGTAAATCACTTTGTGTACTTTAAGTATCTCTGTAAATGCTAATACTAAAAACCCAACTTGCCATTGCTGGGGGGGTATTTTTGGGAATATTGGTTGATAAGTTAGAGCAAGGTGGCCCACTGAAACCGCCAGAAAAGTGCCACTTCAATCACAGAAGGGGATAATCTTATCTAGCCTGCTATTTCTAATATTGCCTTGTAGGTTCCCAAGGGATATCTCAGAGGAATGGAACTGGGTGTGGGGCAATATGGCAACATGGAAAAATCTAGAGGAAATTGGGTTTGAATCCCAACTCTGCCCCTGATTTTTTTTTGTGTGAGCTTTGGGAAGTCATGTGACTACTCTGTAGCTCAGTTTCCCTACTTGCAAGGTGAAGGCATTGGAATAAATGATCTTTAAGGCATTCTGTGGGTCAAAATCTGTGATGCTGTGTGCTTTCCAGACCTGAGTCAGCATCAGCTTCTTAGTTCAGAGTGAAGTCTCCTCAGCCTGCTCAGGAAAGGAGACAAATTAAGATAAGATAAAAAATGTAATAAGAAATGTAATGTGGAATCCTTTCTGGTTGACTGCAGAGCATTCTGTAGATGCTATCATGTGCTTTGGTCTGTTTCAATGACTCAAGAGTGCAGAGGCTATGAGCTATTGATTGGCATGAAAATGCCTAAGATTTTGCAATCTACAGACTAATTGAATGAAGTGGCAGATGTCTCTGGAATTCTGACTTAGGGATGTGGTCTGCCTTAGGTAACCACAGCTGCCACTTGTATGGAACAATTGTGTGGAGTAAACCATTCACATGTAGGCTGGAGCATGTGCATACCTAGACATGTCTTTGTAGAAAGAGCTACCTCTTACCATATCTTCCTTCCTTCCTTCCTCTCTCTCTCTCTTTCTCTCTCTCTCTGTCTCTCTCTCTCTTTCTTCCTTTTTTCCTTTTTTTCCTGCCTTCCTTTCCTTTCCCACCCACCTCCATTGGAAGTATAGCACCCAACTCATGATCTCAATCCCACTATTGGTTAGCATGGAAGCTTTGACCTGCTCCATTTCTGACCTGAGGTGGTTCACCCCTTCTTAGATGACCTGGTAGCTCTCCACTCCTAGGGTCTCACCATTATTAGTTCTATAATTAGTACAGATTCCTGATTAGTGTTAGCCTCACTGTAGCTCAGAATTCCTGAACTCAAGCAATCTACATGCCTCATTCAGCCTTCCCAGAAGGAGGGACCCCAAGCCTGCATGACCAGGTCCCACCACCACTCAGATACCCTTAGCTTTCTGCATCTATGATGTTAGCCATCATGGAACTCCCTGGCTGGCTGTTTCAAAGCATATCTCTCATTAGCTTTATGCCTTTATAATAAACTACAGCTGCATCCCTGTTATTTATCTGACCAGCCAAGTTCATGATTTCCAAGGAGGTTTTTGAGAAACTTGACTAAGTCCAATAAACAAGCCTTTGTGATAACTTTCCCCTGACTCAGGGGGTGACCCTCCTTCTCTTTGTTTGAGGCAGCTGATAAACTGGGTCCCAAATGGCTTTGTGAGCACTCTGGGAGATCAACCTGCCTTTGTTTTTTCCTTAAGTCAGTGGGCAGAGCAGCTGATCAGGCACTGTAAGTTTAAGGTGGCCAGAGCACAGAAATCTCGGCCTCTCCCAGTGACACAAGTGACCTTTCCTTTGGAAACATGAGAGCATTTCCATCCCCTGGGAGGGCTGCTGGGTGGAGACCACTTGAAGCAGGTGCATTGGCCAGTTTGTTGTTTTCAGTCCAACACCAGTGCCAAAGCATGGAGTGGGAGGAATTTTCCTTGTCTTGCAGGTGCTTTGCTTCATCTTTTGGACCTTTGCCACTCTCCCTTTCTCTTCCTAGCCCTCACCTCCTCTTTCCTTCCATTCCTTTTCCTTTCCCTTCTCCCCTTTCCTGTTGTAGGAATTGATAAATGAATGAATACAATCCTCCCCCTAATTGAATGTGTTCCTCTTTCTGGGAAGGTTTGCCTCTTAAAAGAGGAGAATAGAAAACATAACACTTATTCAAAGAAATGAGCCTCTCATGGGGAGCTTTTTTTGGGCACCATGGTAGGCTGGGAGAGGCTACCTTGGGGCAATGGTGAGGGCCGCAAGTGCCTGTCCCTTCACCCTGTATGATAGGCTGGTGACTGTGTAAGGTGGCTCCTGACCTCCCTCTCCCTCACAAGCAGTCAGCAGTCTAGATGCAAACAAGCTGGCACAGAGCTCACCGAATGGAACCGAACCATACCTCCTCTTCATAGCACAGATGGCTGCTTTGCGACGTTTACTGCCTATCTGGGGCTGCTTTCCCAGAAGGAAGCTAGTCTTTGGCACTTACTCTGAGATGTTCAGCGATTTGTCATGGGGTGGCTCTGGCCTTCCAAAATGATATCCCAGTGGTTTGATGAGCACAATTACCCTATCAGTTCCTGCAATTATACTTCCACAAAGGTTTTGGGGTTTCAGCGGTCCAGGAAGTAATATGGAAAGAGGAGAGATGAGGTGGGATGGGACAGGGGAGGGAGGGAGGAAGGGCAGACGGCCTGAGTAGTTGGGGAAGGATTATTTTTCCTCCCTAATGGGGTTATTGCAGCCTAAGATAGTGGGTTCTAGGGACCAAAGGGACAGTCCATTTTTAGTGTCTCACTTTCCTTCTCAGGTCAGACTTTTGAGGAACACTAGGGATTTGCTGAATTTCCTTTTGAAGCTATTTTAAGAGTTGCAGAAATACTTGGGTCCAGTGAGAAAGATTAGAGAGGCCAGATGTGTACCAAACTCAAACCTCTGAGTTTTGGGGGTTGGATTGAAATCTGAGGAGGTCTGGTAGCCTGTACTATACAAGGACTTGGGTCTTTGCCCCAGGAGCTCATGGGCAAATGTAACATGGGGCGGTTTGAAGGCTGTTGGTTTCTGTATACAAATAAAGGACTCTTTCCAATCTGTTGCCTGCAAGCTTAGTGTCAGTCACCCAGGGAGGGAGTAGTAGCTTATGGAGAAACAGAGTATTTCATCTTATTCACCTCGTCTTTGCTTTTGCTCTTTTTTAATCCCTTCCCAGCGCCCAAAGACAATGAGGAACGAGTGTTCAGGGAGCGGATGCGGCCGAGGAAACGGCAGGGGGCTGTCCGCCGCAGGGTCCATCAAGTCAACGGCCATAAGTTCATGGCCACCTACCTTCGGCAGCCCACCTATTGTTCTCACTGCAGAGACTTCATCTGGTAAGGCTTTTCTTCCTCCCCATTTTCCCCCCTTTTCTTCAGTTTGGAGGCCTGGCAGGGTGGGATGGAGGGTTATACACCTGATTTGGAAAGCACTGACAGCTTGCCCTGTTATTTCTTTTTAATTGAATCGAGCTGTAAGGCTTTCACAAATGCTACCAATACATTTGGTAACATCCAGCCCTATGCTGGGCTGTGTGGCAGGGTGAGGAGGGGGATGGTGTATTAAAAAAAATACTGAGGGGCAGCTAGGTGGTGCAGTGTATAGAGCACCGGCCCTGAAGTCAGGAGGACCTGAGTTCAACTCAGGCCTCAGACCAGACACTTGACACTTACTAGCTGTGTGACCCCGGGCAAGTCACTTAACCCCAATTGCCTAAAAATAAATAAATAAAAAAGAATACTGGACAGGGAATCAGGAAATTGGGGTTCTAGTCTCAGCTCCCTCACTTACTCTCTGAGGGATCTTGGTCAAGCTCCTGCAGAAAATAAAATGACACAGACACAGCCCAGATGGTAAACTCACCTCCCAGTCTAGGGTATGCCAACATTCATCATCTAAGTTGGTAAGCATCCCTTTATCCTCAAAGGTAAAAAAGGGATTAAATTCTGCTGTTCGATAGAATCCAGTTAAACATTTCCTGGAATACCTGTGCTTTGCGTGATTGGAGGTAAGTCTCTCTGTCTCTGTCTCTCTCTCCCTTTCCCCTTTTCTGCTCTCTCTTTCTCCTGCCTCTCTCCTTCTTTCCTTCCATGCTCCCTTCCTCACTCCTTTCTTTCTTTCTTTCTCAAATTGAAACTTCATTTCCTAAAGTGAGCCTGTTCTTGCTTTCAGGGGTGTCATAGGAAAACAGGGATACCAATGTCAAGGTAAGTGGTACAATATGAACTAAGCCACTGCTGAGTGTGTAGCCTGTGAGCAAATCTTAAAAAAGGAGCCACATCTGAGACGGATGAATGGATGGATTCTCTTGAATGGACTTGGAGAGTGTGTGTGTATTATACACTTTCTCATTTGTATCCTACACCAAATGAGTCCCTGAATACTAGTGCTCTTAGCCCATTTCCCCCGACTCTTCCTCTGCATATGCTCTCCTTTCCTCAATTCCCTTGCCCTCTCCTTTTTTCACTTTTCCCATGTGCCACAGGATACAGGGGCTACTTTACTCCATTTCTGAGGCTTCTGGGATGTCACAGAGCACCAACTACACCCAGTTCTTTATGTGCTGGTTATAGCAGGCAGCTTAGGATTTTTGGTCTCATTCAGAGATCTGAATTTTTTTTTTTAATTATGTCAGACTAAAGTTCTCGTCAGAGGACTGGCAGAAGCCCCACTTCATTTTGAGCTGGGGGATTTCTATCCTGTCTCCTCACTTGTGCTAATGTGTCCTGTGGGATCACACTCAACTCCCTTGTCTGCCTATCCTGTGTAGTATTTATCAAGCACTCCCTTACTTATTCCTTAGCCCCTATTTGACTTGGGAAACATCCCTAGCCATTTCAAAATGAAAGCCCTCTTGAAATGCTTAAGGGTCATTTTAAAAACTATTATAAGTGCTAGACTTGATTGTCCATATATAATTAGGAAACTGGGTGTCACATGTATTCATATTTTGGTTTTTTTTTGCTACTAGAGCTGTGAAGTAGCCTGTCTAGCCCAGGTCTGGTTGTCTTACAATCTTACAATTATCATTTTAGGAATGTAAAAATTAGAAAGTATTAGAAATTATATTAATTAGAAAATATCATACCCTCCAGGGTATGATACAGTGCTTGCCACTGTCTCTTAGCACAGGGTGGGGTGATTTTCTTGTTGATAGACTCTAACTTGGAGTTTGTATGCACATTGTCCTATGGGAACACTCAAAGGACTTTGGACATTTTCATGTGGAGATACAAATTAAATGGAAGTTTTACAGTGTGGAAGGTCAAGACCCCTACTTGACAGGAAAACAAAGACACCAGAGAAGGTCTCATGGCAGACCTGCTAATGGCTGAAGAGCATCTCTGTTCCATCCACCAACTTGGTACTGTTCTGAGGAGTGCATGTAATCACTGTAATGCCCATAACAGGAACAATTATGCCAGTGGGAGAGCTTAGAAAGGAAATGGTTTCTTGACCTTGGCATATGCTCTGAATGAAACAAGGAAATTGATCAGGGCTCCCAGAATCATGGAAAACCACAGATGCTGTTTAAGCATAAATGTTTAATTCTCCTCCAAAAGCATTTAGTAAATCCTAATTTCAGGGATGACAAAGCACCTTTCAAAGAGCTATGTGATAGGTTTGAGGGGAAAGGCTGATGGGCAGTTTTTAAATCAAGACAGAAAGGTCACAGTTCTATGGTTGTCAATTTCATCTTGTATTTGAAACCCACCCCCCCCATTCCCTTCTCCCTATAATCCCCTTCAGCACTCACTGCCTCCCCCCGAAGCTCAATCTACCCATCTTTTGTTGTTTACAGTTTGCACTTGCGTGGTTCACAAGAGATGCCATGAGCTTATAATAACGAAGTGTGCAGGCTTAAAGAAACAGGAAACACATGATGAGGTAAACATTTATAACATAAAAGTCTTGGGGTTTTTTCCTCCATCATCCATACTGTATAACCTTCCCAAAGTGTGTGTGTGTGTGTGTGTGTGTGTGTGTGTGTGTGTGTGTGTGTGTAACTTGTTTAAGTTCCTGTCTGCTCCATTTGTTGAATGAAAACTTGGGGAGTTGGTTTGTAACCCTCTGGCAAATATCAAAGGCTGCAGAGAGATTGGACTCCATCTGAATTCCCTGTGTCTGTGGGCACTGTGCCACTGGTAGCTAAGTTCCAGCACTCAAGCCTATAGGGACAATGCGCTGTAAATTTTATTTTGATTTCTCACTCTTGCCAGTAAATTGGGAGAAGCTGATTGTTGTGTGGATGAAATATGGATTTCTTCTGGGCCTGAGAAGCTGAGCTAGCATTGCGGTGGGGCTACCTATAACTCCAGGGATGATGGATGGCAGACCATTAGACAGAATGATGATCCTGGCAAAAATGCAGAGATTTAACTGACCATGTACTGGATCTCCATTCTGCTTTCTTAGTTGAAAGCTAACTTGTAATTCTAGCTAGTGGTCTTAAAAATGGGCAAGTATGGATAGAGTTGGCATGGTTTTACACAATCCATGCCAACTAATAGAGGTATATTGGGAGCTGATGTCCTACTGATGCTAAGCCACAGATGGCACCTTTACCTGGAGACAGTGAAAATGGAGAAGAATGGGCAAATCCCAGCTATTTGGCAAAAGGAAATGGTAGGAGTTTGTGGCTGATTGCCTAGGAGTGGGAAAGAGAAAGAAGGATCCCAGGTATCTGCAAGAGGTTTTTTTGGGGGGGAGGGAGATTGGGAAAATGATGAAGTCTTTGACAGAAACGATGAAGAAGAATGTAGGGGAGAAAATGTTGAATATTTGTATGTGTGCATGTGGGTGATCTACATTTATGTTCAGGATGGTTGCATACATATATTGTATATATAGAAATATACACACATACATACATACAGAATGTATATATATATATATGATAATTATATGTATGTGTATATAAATATACACACTCACCCACATATATACATATTGTTGTTTAGTCATTCAGTTATGTACGACCCTTCATGACCCTGTGGACCAACTGTCCATGGGGTTTTCTTGGCAAAGATACTACAGTGTTTTTGCCATTTCCTTCTCCAGCTTTATGCAGGCAGAAGTTAAGTGACCTACCCAGAGTCACATGGCTTTTAAGTGTAAGAGGTCAGATTTGAACTTTGTTTGGACTTTCTGACTCCAGGCCCCGCGCTCTATCCACTGTGCCCTATATATAGAGCATGGGGCCTAGAGTCAGAAACATCAGTGGCCAAGGCATCCCATTTTTAATTTTTTTTGGCATTAGGATGCTTTAACAGAAGCAGCGTTCAGGACAACAGAAACAATAATCTCACCTCTGGAGTATTACACTGAGTTCTGATACCACATTTTAGGAAGGGCATTGGTCAAAACGACCTCATCTAGAAGAGGGTGACCAGGTTGCTGAAGGCATGTAAAGCCATGTACTGTGTTATAATGGAGGCTGGTTGAAGAAACTGAGAATGTTCAGCTTGAATAAGAGAGGATTTGGGGGAGATAGCAGAGCTGTCTTCAAGTGTTTGAAAGGTTGTTTTGTGGAAGAAGGATTCGAATCAGAGAATCTGAAAATTGGAAGAGTATTCAACAGCTGTCTGGTCCAATATATACTTGGGAGAACTGCATACTCTAACATGTCCAAGAAGTGGTTCTGTAGCCTGTGCTCGATCTCCGATCCAGGGGAACCCATCCCCTCTCCAGGCAGCCCACTCGTCTCCTGGACAACTTTCCTTGTTGGGCATATTTTGCTGACAGCAAGCCTAAATTGGCCTTTGCAAATTCAACCTCTGGGGACAAACAGAATAAGCCTAATCTCTCTTCCACTTGACAGTTCTTCAGATATTTGAACACAGCTGCCAGGTTGCCCCTAAATCTTTTCTGCTCTAGTCAAAACAGCCCTATCTGCTTCAGCTGATCCTTGTATGACTTAAGGAATATGAGGATCCTGGTTGCCCTTTTCTGGATTCTGTCCAGCTTATCCGCGTCCTTTTATAACACTGGCGCCCAGAACCAAACACAACACTCCAGATGTAGTCAGAGATTAGATTTGTGCTTGGCACCAAGGACGAGGTTTAGAGCGATGGGTTAAAATGACTAAGTGGCGTTTGTTGAATTGAATCAAATTGAGAGAAGTTGTTGAGAGGTAAATGTCAAGTAGATATTAGGGAAAACTCCCTAACTAATTAGCAGTTCCAAAGCAGAATGGACTTCCTTTTGGAGGTAGTGAATTCTCTGTTGCTAAGAGTTTTCAAATACAAGTAACATGATGCTTGTTGGAGGAGACTGTAGAGGGCCCTCTGTTCAGAAGCTGGATTGGATGAAATGACTAATGGTCTCTTCCAGCTTTGACACTCTCTGATTGTCTAGTTCTAAGGACCTGATTCTCTGAACTGCCTTTTGGTGATCTTGGTCAGGGTTCATGATAGGATAGGATAGTTCAGATGCTAAATCTCTTCTTTTGGAAGGGGGTAGTGCTTTTTTGTGGGCCATCTTGGCCTAAAGAGCATCTTACCTCTCAAAGCATTTCCCCACATAACCCCAGTGTACTCTATATCATCTCTGCCTGGATGGTGTCAGTAAGAGGTGGGGAATTAGTGTCAACTTATGATTATACAAAGAATTAAAAAGAAAGAGTTCCCACTGAGATGACTACTTTCAAGAGTATCTGGTTACATCATGTTCACAATTTTTTTTACAAGCTTCTTTTGCACACAAGTTAATACATTTTAGCAGAGTTATACCTTTTGGCTAAAAGAAGGTTAAAAATGGACTAGTTGTGGTTTATTAAAAGAGAAATAATAATAATACTAGCAATAACAATAATAGTTAGCATTTATATAGCACTTAACAAATATTATATTATATTACAAATATTATATTTTATCCTCATAACAATCCTAGGAGTAGGTGCTATCTTCATTTCAGAGATGAGGAAACTGAGACAGACAGTGGTGAAGTGACTTGCCCAGCTCCACAACTAGGAAGGGCCTGAGGATGTATTTGAACTCAGGTCCAGTGCTTTATCCTTTGTGTAAGCTATATGCTGAGGTTTTGAAATTTCACTAGTTTGCTAAATGGTAGGCAGACATGAAATAAAATGAATAAAATGAAATGTTTGGAGTAGTTGATCTCTAATGTCCCTTCTAGCTCAATGAATGAATGAATGAATGAATGAATGAATGAATGAATGAAAAACATTTATTAGGTGCTTATTATATGCTGAGGTCTTTTCAGGTTTTCATTTTGAGTAAGGTAATGCCTGTTCAGTAAATAAGGCCTCTTTAAGGAGTGAGTCAAGGGATGGCCCCTTTAATCCAAAAACAAAAACAAAAACCGAAACTGGGAGGGGAAGACCCTAGGTGATACACCACTAGAAATTGACTTTGATTTGAGTGAGGGAGGGCTGTGCAAGGTCAAGTTCTCCCATTGCATCCTGGGCCATCTCCTGTCATCTTGATCTATATCTGGCCACTGAACCCAGATGGCTCTGTAGGAGGAAGGGTGAAGTAGGCTGGTGACCATGTGCAGCTCTCCCTCATTCAAGTTAAAGTCAGTTGCAAGTCGTGTCATCATCTCCCTGAAGTCATGATCCTCTTCAAGAAGGAAGGATAAACATAGACTGTGAGTAGTCCAAGCTGCCTGATAAGAGACCCAGCTGGCCAGTTCCAGTTGGGTACCTCAGCTCGTAGCCCCCTTCCCCTCCCCTCCCTTCCTCCTTTCTGTCCTTCTGCTCCTCCTCCTCTCTGGGGTTTACTGGCTAGATTTCTCTCTCAAAGACCAAGCCTTAAACCCAATTCACTCTGGAGCTCATAGATTGGACGATAATGGGTCCCTGCCCAAATCTCCACTTAATGCTTTTTTTGGGGGGGGGCTCTCCTGGCTCAAAGTGAATATAAATAGTAACTGTTTCTCTTGGCCAGTAACCCTGACAGTCTTACGCTCCCAGTTTGATTTTTTTTTTTCTAAGTGAAGGTGCCATCCCTTGACTCACTTCTTAAAGAGGCCTATTCACTGAATGAGTCTTGCCTCACTCAAAGTGAGAACCTGAAAAGACCTTAGCTTCAAAGGGCCAGGGTCTCCCATTGCATCCAGAGCTATCTTCAGTCATCCTGATGAATATCTGGCCCCTGGACCAGCTGGCCAGTTCCAGTTGGGTAACTCAGCTCGTAGTCCCCTCCTCCTCCCTCTCCTTTTCCCTCTCTGTGATTTCAACACTTTCCTTCCTCTCTTGGTCTTCTTCACTTTCTCTCCATCTCCCTCTGCATGTCTCCCTGACTTTCTCTTCCTCTTTGTAATCGTAACAGGATGCTCGTCTGTTTTCTGGTCCCCCCATCTCTCCTCCCTTTTCCTGTGAGATGAGAATTATCTTTCCAGCCCTACTGGGATTGAGTCCCCCTCCTGCACCCTTCAAACAGCCAAACGGGCCTTCTCAGTGTTCCTTGTGTATAGTATGTCATCTTTGATTGCTGTAACTTCGCATGGGCTGTTTCACATGCGTTCCTTCCTCACTGCTGCCTCATAGAGTCCCTTTCCTTCTTTAAGATAGAATTCAAGTGCCATTTTCCGTTTGAAGTCTTCCCTTCCCCCCACTTCTAGTGCCCTCTCTCCCAAATGATCTTGCATTTCACTACTTGCTATTTAATCACTTTATATTTTTGCCATATATATTCATAAATATAGTTGTTTCCCCTTGTTAGAATGTCAGCTCCTCATGAGAAGGAATTGCTTTAATCTTTGCATTTGTATCTCAAGAACCTAATAGTGCTTGGCAATTAGGAGGTGCTTAATAAATTCTTGTTGATTGATTGAAATGAAAACATTGCTTCTCTGTGCCTTGGAAGCCTGACCCTAGGGGGTTTGCGGCAAGGTGGTAGAAGAGGATGTTGGAGCTAGCTCTCCTGCATAACCACAGGAGTGCAGGTCCCATTTTGTTCTTCTCCCTTTGGCCACTCACCAGGTGCATGACACTGTCCTGGGGAATTTTCAGGGAATTGATGAGGCACGGTTCTACTGGAATTCAAACTGGGATATGACTTAGTTCACTATCTACATACATAAAAAGTGCATAATAATCCTAGAGGTTTACCAAGTGCTTTGAGGCTTACAGAAGACTTTACAGACATTATCGCATTTGTTCTGTTACATATTATCATCCCCATTTTTCATAGCCTCTGTAGATATTATCTCTCTTTTTTTTCAGATGAGAAAAGTAATGGAAGGCTTTAAATGACTTACCCACACTCAGCTAATAAATGTCAGATTCAAAGTTTGAACCCATATCTCTGCTGATTGCATTCCTTCCACTATACACCGCGCTGCCTTTGTGTTTAGGGTCAAATCTATACACATAAGGAATAGGCAATCTGTTCATGAGTATAATAAATTTATAAAGCTGAGAAATTCAGATAAGGCCCTAGCTAGCCAGTGCCTCACTCAGCTCAAATGATATTTAATATAATCTCATCTGTTCCAACAAGAGGGATGGCCTGGTTCTTAGAGTTTGCTATCAAGGGATCTGCCTGGTTTCTGTTATGGTAGATTAGCAACATGGAACCATTGTGTGCATGTGGGAGTCTATGCTTATTTTGGGAGTTTCGACATTTTATCAGCCAGCCCAAGCATAGCAGCCCTCCCTCTTCTCTTTTGTCTTAGAGTCACAGAACAGCTGAGAGGGACTTCCTTGCTCAGCCCACACTGAGAAGACAGCAGACAGTCAGGGAAGTCACTCTCTCTCTCCGTCTTGTTACTTTTGCAAGCAGACAAATGGGGCAGCTAGCTTTGGGAAGGCCAATGACAGCACCCCACTCTATGATTGCCCAGTGCCATTTTGGGGGGAGTAGAGGTAGTAAAGTTAGCATGTATCTAGATTACCCAATGGGTAACAGGAGGACATCTAGTTAAAATAGCAAGAAGACCCAGAACATTCCTCAAAGAAAACTGTTAATAATTAGGCCTTTTATTTCCTTAGAAAGGCAGTGTGGTATAGTGGATTAAGCCCTGGACGTGGAGTCAGGAGAAACTGAGCTCAAACCTGGCCTCAGATACTTTCTAGCTCTGTGACTATAGGCAAGTCATTTAATCTCTCTCAACCTCAGTTTCTTCATTTGCAAAATGGGGATAATAATACCTGTAGCCCTTCAAGGTTGTTGTGAGACTCGAATAGGATAATTCATATAAAGTTCTATTTAAATCATAAGGCATCATATAAATATGAGTTTATATATATGTGTTTGTATGTATTTTATATTTATACATATATATTTATATATACATACATATTTATATATGCACACATATATCTATATATTTATATTACATAAATGTGTATATGTATATGTGTATATTATATATATATATGTGATGACACTTATAACTGTATAGAGTTCTTTCTCATTCATTATTTTCTTTGATCCTCAGAAATTCTGTGGGCCTTGATTGACAGATGAGAGGCAGGATGGCATAGCGGATAGAGTACTGGACTTGGAATCAGGAAGATATGAGTTCAAATCCTGCCTGAGACACTTACTAACTATAAGTCTTCTGTGCCTCAATTTTCTTTCCTATAGAAAGAGGGACTCTATGGGAGTCTAAGGTCACTTCCAGCTCTCTATGATTCTGTGATGTAATAAGCTGCCTTTCTGAAGGTCATAAAGAGTCAAGATTTGACCCCAGTGCTGCCACTTCTCAGGCCACTGCTCTTTCCATCGTCGTACTACTCAGCCTTCCACTTAGTCTTTTCAAGTAGGCAATCAGCAGATTGCTATTGAACATTTACTTTGTGCAAGGTACTGTCCAAGGTGCTGGGGGATTTACAAGTCTTTGATACCGGCCCTGCCTTCAGGGAGATTTCAGTCTAGTATGTTTGGATTTGGAGGGGAGAGAGGGGGAGCAGAGCAAGCACAGGAGTGAAGTAATAACAGTAATAATCTCTAATTAAGTTTTGAGTTTGCAGATTATAAGTGGTTCGACTCAGAGGAAGAAACAATCAGAGAAAGCTTCATGGAGGAGGTGAAACGAGTTGGGCCTTGAAGAAAAATGAACAGGAAGGGCAAAGGAGACTATCCTGGGGTTAATGAAGAGCAGGCCAAGGGAATGAGACCCCACCCCAACTTGTTGACCATTAGCATTTCAGATCTTAGCCAGGATCTCCTATGTATGATGCCTATATTTTTCAGAAGGAAATGAAAAAATAAGTTTGAATCAGAAGCATCAGTGGGAGGGCAAGTGTCCTGAGTAAGCCCTCTTTTCTGCCTTCCTTGTAGGTGGGCTCCCAGCGGTTCAGTGTCAACATGCCCCACAAATTCAGTATTCACAACTATAAAGTCCCAACTTTCTGTGACCATTGTGGATCCTTGCTCTGGGGTCTCTTGCGACAAGGTTTGCAGTGCAAAGGTAAGACGTTTTTGGATACTCTGCCCTTACACCCTGTTCCTCTTCACCAGAATTCCCCCCCCCCCCCGTTTTTAGTCTTACCATGAAAAGAAGATGATTTATAAATTTGGCCAAGGAGACAAGGGAGCTGTATTTGCACACAGTAGCTACTAAATAAACATAGATTGCCTTGTTTTGTTCATTGAATTTATGTTGCATTGTAACAATCATCGAAAATTTATTGAGCATCCAGTGTATGAAGAGTCCTATCCTAAGCTCTATAGGGTGAAATACTGAAAAGATTCAAGGCATGGTCACTGCCCTTGAGAACTTACAGTTTAGCTGGGGCACAATACAAACACACATATATACAACATTACCCAGCAACGTATCAACAAAATTAAATAATGTAAATGGAACATGTAAGTATTAGGGTCCTATGAGAAAAGTAGAAAGCTCAGAGGAGAGAGGTGATCACGGAAGGCTCCTTAGAGGAGGTAAGTTTAAAGTTGCCTTTTTTTTTAAATGGTAATTTTTATTTATTTTTTTGTTTTCAACATTTACTTCCACAAGACTTTGAGTTCCAAATTTTCACCCCATCTCGCCTCTCCCCCCACTCCAAGATGGCATGCATTCTAAGTACCCCTTCCCCTAGTCTGTCTTCCCTTCTATCTCTCCTCCCCTTCTCTTTATCCCCTTCCCCTTCAATTTTCCTGTAGGGCAGGATGGATTTCTGTACCCCATTTCCTGTGTTTCTTATTTCTCAGTTGCATATGAAAACATTTTTTTTTAAACATGTGTTTTTAAAACTTTGGGTTCCAAATTTTCTCCCTTCCTCCCTCCCCACCTACCCTGATTGATAAGGCAAGCAAGATTTCCACACCCAATTGAGTATGTATGTTACTCCGTCCTTAAGTCAAATCCTATGAGAATAAGATTCACTCCTTCCCTCTTACCTTCCCCCGTTTCCACTCCACTGTAAGAGCCTTTTCTTTTCTGTTTTGTTGTTGTTGTTTTTTTTTGTGGGATAATTTACCCCGTTCTACCTCTCCCTTTCTCCTTCTCCCAGTATATTCCTCTCTCACCCCTTAATTTTATTCTCCAGATATGACCCCTTCATCTTCAACTCACCCTGTGCCCTCTATCTATCTATATCTATATATATGTTCATATAATTTTTTCCTCTCCAACTGCCCTAATACTGATAAAGGTCTCATGAGTTACAAGTATCATCTTTCCATGCAGGAATGTAAACAGTTCAACCTTAATAAGTCTCTTATGATTTTCTCTTTCCTGTTTACCTCTTCATGTTCCACTTGAGTCTTATATTTGAAAATCAAATTTTCTATTCAACTCTGGTCTTTTCATCAAGAATGCTTGAAAGTCCTCTATTTCACTGAATGACTGTTTTTTCCCCTGAAGGATTATACTCAGTTTTGCTGGGTAGGTGGTTCTTGGCCCTCCAGAATATTATATTCCATGCCCTGCGGTCCCTTAATGTAGAAGCAGCTAAATCTTGTGTTATCCTGATTGTGTTTCCATAATACTTGAATTGTTTCTTTCTGGCTGCTTGTACCTGGGAACTCTGGAATTTGGCTACAATATTCCTAGGAGTTTTCCTTTGGGCATCTCTTTCAGGAGGAGATTGGTGGATTCTTTCAATTTCTGTTTTGCCCTCTGGTTCTAAAATATCAGGACAGTTTTCCTGGATCATTTCTTGAAAGATGATGTCTAGGCTCTTTTTTTGATCATGGCTTTCAGATAGTCCAAAAATTTTTGAATTCTCTCTCCTCGATCTATTTTCCAGGTCAGTTGTTTTTCCAATGAGATATTTCACATTGGTTTCTAATTTTTCATTCTTTTGGATTTGTTTTACAGTGTCTTGATTTCTCATAAAGTCACTGGCTTCCAATTGCTCTATTCTAATTTTTAAGGAAGTATTTTCTTCAGTAATCTTTTGGACTTCCTTTTCCATTTGGCCAATTTTGCTTTTTAGGGCATTCTTCTCCTCATTGGCTTTTTGGACTTCTCTTGCCATTTGGGTTAGGCTATTTTTTAAAGTGTTATTTTCTTCACTATTTTTTTAGGTCTCCTTTAGCAAGCTGTTGAGTTGTTTTTCATGATTTTCTTGCATCACTCTCACTTTTTCCTCTACTTCTCTTACTTGCTTCTCAAAATCCCTTTTGAGCTCTTCCAAGGCCTGGGACTGATTCATATTTTTCTTGGAGGCTTTGGATATAGGAGCTTTGACTTTGTTGTCTTCTTCTGGTTGGATGTTTTGATCTTCTTTGTCACCAAAGTAAGATAATATATTCTGACTGTTTTTGCGCTGCTTACTCATGATCCTGGCCAATTACTTGAGTTTTAAACTCTTTGTTAAGGTAAAAGACTGCTTCCAATGTGAAGAGTGTATTGTTCCAAGCTTCGGGGTGTTTGTACAGCTGTTTTCAGAGGTACTTCTAGGGACCTGTAAATTTTCAGTTCTTCCAAGGTACTATGATAAGGGGCGAGGTGTTTCCTCTCCACCACCACAACAGGCTGCACTGCACCAGCGTTCCTCCTTGCCCCAGGACCGCCCCTCAGAACTGTGACCCAGATCCAAGCATGGGTAAAGTAAGAGATTCCTGCCTCAGGAGCAAAGAGATCCCTGCAATCCCACTCTGATCAGCCACTCGATTCCCCCTCAGTCTGTGGGCGGAAGCTCAGGAAAAAGCCGCGGCCCTGGGCTGCGCTTGAGACTTGCAGCTGAGACCTAGCTCCTCTCTCACCGCAGTCACAGACTTTTCCCACTCACCTTCTAAGTTGTCTTTGGTGTTCAGGGGTTGAGAAGTCTGGAAACTGCCACAGCAGCCCGTGATTCAGTCCTCTGAGGCCTGCTTCAGGGTTGCTGCGGCCTGCGTGCCCACGCTGAACTGCGCTCCTCTCCCCTCCCAGCGCGATATACCTTTCTGATCAACCATCCAGGCTGTCTTTGACTAGCAGTTTGTTTCACTCTGTCTTTTTGTGGGTTCTGCTGCTTTAGAATTTGTTTAGAGCCATTTTTTTATGTATTTGGAGGGCTTTGGGAGAGAGCTTTCCCTCCTCCATCTTGGCTCTGCCCCCTAAAGTTGACTTTTGGAAGGAGGTAATGATGGACATAAATTAGGGAATAAGTTTCCCTTCTTTATTCCATGATGGTACCTAGAGGCATCCTTGATAAGTTTTATCAAATGGGAATGTTCAAGAATAGAAGAAAGACTTTATCTGCCTCCAGAGAAAGAACTGATTAATAGAAGTATGTATGGAATAATTTTACACACACACACACACACACACACACACACACACACACACCACTATTTGTGTCTATTGGTAGCCATCTCCAGCATGGGGGGGGAGGGGGAGGGAAGAAAAAAAGAAAAATAAAGAAATTTATATGATAGTTTTGTTGTATATTTGAAAGGAATAATGAGTTGTGCATAGCAGATTTGCAGTTTCATGTACAATCATTTTTTTTATTGTACTATGTTGTGGAAATTCTTGTTTTATTCCATGAATTAAAAAAAAAAGAATAGAAATGATATCACCCAATGAGGGGATGCAAGTAGGTTATCAAGGGTTTAATTCAATTCAATCTAACAAATATTGATTAGAATATATTTGAGTGTCCAAGGGAAAGAACCTTCAGGCCAGTGTTTTTCTCTGCCAAATCAAATGCTTTTGAAAAAAACAGTAAGCACAGTGAGATCTTTTCATCTTAATACTGTGCTGACCTGAACCAAGTCCAACATTGAGGGAGAGTAGAGAAAACAGATTGCCTTGGGGGTCCAGTATAAAGTTCTTATAATTAGAAGTTCTCACTGAAACAAAGGTCCATCTTTTCAAACATCATTAGTCTCCTGCTGATACTGTATGGCTTTGAGTCATGAGAAATGGGAACCCCAGGGAATATCATAGGTCGCTTAAGAGGTAGTGACAAGGTGCATGATGGAAGTGAACACATTGTGACCTGTTACCAATGAAAAACTGCACGGGAGACACAATATTGTCAGAATGATGCATGACAAGATAGAAGGTAGGCCAGTTATGTATTAAGAATAAAGGACGACCATTGAACAGCCCCTGTCCTCTGTTGCTCTCCACACAGCATGAAGAAATCTAGAGGAAGCCCTGCATCTCAGGGTGTTGGGTGGTCCCCTATAGAAGATTTATGGGAGATCATAGACAACAGTCACAAAGACAGGAAGCAAGGACAAGAAAGTATTTCTAGGTACTGATAGAGAGAATTACCCATATTGATTAAATCAAAGTATCAGAGCATTAGTATCTCCAGTTCTATCAGTTGGTACCATTCGGACCCATTTTACCATCTGATCTTTTTTTTCCACTTTTTGGTGAGGTAATCAGGGTTAAGCGATTTGCTCAGGGTCACACAGCTAGTAAGTGTCAAGTGTCTGAGGCCAGATTTGAACTCAGGTCTTCCTGACTGGGCTCTATTCACTGCGTCACCTAGCTGCCCCTACCATCTGATTTTTCCACTGGGTCCTACATCCCACTAACTCTTGGGAAGGAATTGATCCTGAGGTCATGGATACTTGTTTCTTAGCCAAAAATTGACCTCTTTCTGTCCAAATCTTACATCCAAAAGGTTAATTTCTGCCGAATAGTAAGCAGCTTTTATAACAAGAATCTCTTCATGGCCTGCTGCAGCTTCTATCCAGGCCAATGGTTTCTACCCGCTATATACAATGTGGAGAGGGGAAAAGGGAAAATGATGGTTGGAGTAAAGGTATATTATGGAAAAATTCTGACCTTCAGTGAGGCAAGAGTCCTTGTAGACCAACTGTCAAACAATCAACTACTCAAGTATTTACAGTACTCCTACTATGTGCTAAGCACTATGTTAGCTGCCTTAGGGGACAGATTATAATACAATCAATACCTACAAGGGAGGCCACGATCATTTGGAGAGACAACACAAACATAATTAAAACTGTCAGAGAACAACATAAGACAGAATAAAATGGGAAATTGTGTGGCACAAATTCAAGGTGCTATAAAAGTTCAGAAAAGTGAGAAAATAATGTGGGTTGGAGTACTCAAGAGGACATCCTGGAGGAAGTGGGACCTGAGCTGGGTTTTTAAAGATGGATAGGATTTGGGTAGATAGATTTGGAAGGAAGGAAGAGTGGGGAACCATGCAAACTAAATATCAGAATTAAGAGTGAGCATAATGAGTTAGTTCATTGGGACAGATCAGACCAGTATGATTAAAGCACAGGGTTCATGGGAGGCAGGGTGGTGCAATGGCTTTGGTGTCTGAGGAGCTCAGTTCAAATTCTGACTCTCTGGATGATTTTGCATAAGTAAGTTTACCTTGCTAATCCTCAGTTCCCTCATTTTAAGGATGTAAAATGTAGGGGCTGGAGTAGATGACCTTTAAGATCCTTTTAAAATCTTTATTCAATGTATTAATATTTTTGTTTTTATATCACTTTGGTTTTTAAGTATATTTCTCCCTCTAGGGATCTAGCCATTGTAATAAAGAAGAAAAAAGAAAAAAAAAGAAAAAGCAGCTTGAAATATTAGCCAACACATAAACCAACTCTGACAGTATGCAGTGTTCCAGACAGTCCCCTACTTCTTCAAAGAAGCCAGAAAAATCTATTTCCTCATCTTTTCTTCAGAGCAGTCCTTGGTCATTATAATTACAGTGTTCAGTCTTTTGTGCTATTGTTTCCACTTACATTGTTGCAGTTGTTGTGTATCTTGTTTTCTTGGTTCTGCTTACTTAACCCTGCATCAATTTCTAAATCTTCTTATACTTCTCTGAATTCCTCAGTATAACTTCTGGCATTGTGATAGTCTGTTTTATATATGTGTATATATAGATAGATAGATAGATAGATAGATAGATAGATAGATAGATAGATAGATAGATAGATATAGATATAGATATAGATATATGTCTCTATCCATTTCTCAGATGATAGGCCCCTAACATCCCATGTTAGGAACAGTTGAAGACAAAGTTTGAGAGGTGGAGTAAGAACAGATTGCAGATGGCCATGAAATCCAGGCAAAAGAGTTTAGATTTGATGGGGTAGGAAACAGGAAAGTAGTTCCTGTTTCTTAACAGGGAAATGACTAGTCAAATTAAGCATTTATTGACTGCCCACTATGTACCAGATAGGGCAGCTAGGTGGCACAGGAGATAGTGTGCTGAGCGCGGAGTCAGGAAGACTCATCTTCCTAGTTCAAATCCAGCCTTGGACATTTAACTAGCTGTGCGACCCTGGGCAAGTCACTTCACCCTGTTTGCCTCAGTTTCCTCATCTATAAAATGAGCTGCAAAGGAAATGGCAAACCACTCCAGTATCTTTGCCACAAAAATCCCATATGGGGTCACATAATGCCAGACATGACTGAAATGACTGAACAATGTACCAAATGCCATGCTAAGGGCTAGGGATACTATGAAGGGCAAAAATATTCCCTGCCCTCAGGGAGCTCACATTTTAATGGGGGAGTGAACATGGAAACAGTTATATACACATAAGATCTACGCCAGTCAAAGTGGAGGTAATCTCAGAGGGCAGCCACTTACATTGAAGGGGAAAAGCCTCTTCCACAAGGTGGGATTTTACTAAGACTTGGTGGAGACTAGGAAGGACGGCATTCCAGATGAGGTGTAGCCAGTGCAAAAGCACAGAGATGGGAAGTTGAAGGTCTTGTATAAGGAACAACAAGGAGGCCAGTGTCCCCTGGGACAGTGGGCCTCTGGGAAGATTAATCTTGCATGGGCTATTTGCTTCTACTTGCCACCAGAAGGAAAAAGAAACCTTCCCGGAATGAATGGCGGAAAATAGCACTGCTTTGGCTAGGATAGGGCACCAGTGAGGTGATGTCTGATTTTTTAAAATAAATATCTTAAGTGAGTTGTTGATTTGTGCCAGGAACTAAAATGCAGACACTGTCATTTCTGAAATATTAATGTGCCCAGAGCCCAGCCACTGACCATTGAGAGCACCCTCATTCAGCATGGCGGATGACAGAGAACCGTAGCTTCTCAGAGCTGCAGTTAGATAGAGAAAAGTCTGCTCCTCTCTGGGTTTGTCTATAGATGGAAAAAAATTCTGTAAATCTGGTGGGTTGCTCATTAGCTATTGTCTGTACCCAGTGTGACCAGCTAATCCTCAGACGTATTCTGGTCATGTACAATCTCTCTAAGCCTGTTCTAGTGGTCACCCCACTAAATCCCAGGACATTTCTCCAACCTTCATCCCTTTCCTTTAAGACTGCTCTTGTGTGTCCCCCCCCCTTTATTTTTTTTGCTTTCTGGTGAGGCAGTCGGGGTTAAGTGACTTGCCCAGGGTCACACAGCTAGTAAGTGTCAAGTGTCTGAGGCCAATGTTTCCCCCTTCTGCGAGGCCTTGATTCTCACTTAGGTA
The DNA here is from genome assembly GCF_900497805.2 of Vombatus ursinus. NCBI lineage: Eukaryota > Metazoa > Chordata > Mammalia > Diprotodontia > Vombatidae > Vombatus > Vombatus ursinus. The sequence continues at coordinate 48,171,961 of NW_020954556.1, read as the reverse complement.
CCTGTAGTCTGTCAACTTGTTCTTTTTTAAAATTTTTTATTATATGAGGCAATTGGGGTTAAGTGACTTGCCCAGAGTCACACAGCTAGTAAGTGTTATGTGTCTGAGGCCATATTTGAACTCACGTCCTCCTAAATCCAGAGCCAGTGCTCTATCCACTGCGCCACCTAGCTGTCCCTCAACTTGTTTTTTTAAAAAAATATTCCAATAGCTGCCTTTCAGTATAATGGATTTCCTTTTTAATTCTATGTATTTTATTTTATGCATTTAAAATTGTTATTTTGAGCATATCACCAGACTGAAGGTGGAGGGTGGGGGTGTCCATGACAAAAAAGGTTAAGAAGCAGGTAAGTGAATTAAGAGTGCTAGGATCAGGAAGACTTGAGTTCAAATTTGGCCTCTGATACTTACTAGCTGTGTGATCCTGGGTGCATCACTTGACCTTTGTCTGCCTCAGTTTCCTCCTCTATAAAATGGGAATAATAATAGCACCCACCTCTTAGGTTGTTGTGAGGATTAAATAAAATAATATTAGTAAAGTGCTTTATAAACCTTTTGTTGGTGCTGCTGCTCAATCGTTTCAGTAGTATCCAACCCTTCTTGACTATATTTGTTTTTTCTTTTTTTGTTGTTGCTGTTTTTGCAAAGATACTGGAGTGATTTGCCATTTCCTTCTCTAGCTCATTTTACTGATGAGGAAACTGAGGTAAACTGGGTTAGGTGACTTATCCAGGCTCACACAGCCAGTGAGTGTCTGAGGCTGGATTTGAACTCAGGAAGATAGTTCTTCCTGACTCCAGGCCTGACACTCTATCCACTGCACCACCTAGCTGCCCTTGCAAACCTCAGAGTTCTGGTTAACATTATTATCATCATGATTAGGATTATTATTAAGAACTCCTGCAGTAATGTGTTACCAGATAAAAGTTTGATTTTTGAGCACTCCCAGGAATATCTGCATTTATATGCTATAGATCCCAGGACCTTTCAAATGCAAAGAAATGATTCTTTAATTGTCAGATTTCACATATTGTAACAGGCTGCCAGCGGAAGTAATTTTGTCTCGCATTTTGAGTCAGGGTGGCATTCAGAGTCCTTCTAGGAGCTGCTGCTATCCCTTCAGCCCTTTTGTCTCTCTGCAATGTCCGTCTCAAGTGGACCTTCAGCGGCCAACCTTCCTTCTTCCTTCTCTTGCCCCAAAGAGTCTTTGCTTCTCATGTGTGCGCGTGCTTCATGCGTCGCCAGCCTACAGGCCTGCACGCAGAGGACTAGGGACAAGGAGATCCCGAAACCCCTCGTGTCCTGGTTGTCCCCATCCTTCTTTCCGCTAAGTTCTGCCCCAGGAATACTCCTGTCCGAGGATTGCAGTCCCTTGTCTGTAGGAGGATTGCAGTCCCTTGTCTGTAGGAGGATTGGACTGCAGTCCCAGAACAACGGAGAGGTTTCCTTCTCACTATTAAAGTGGGATTTCCTGTTTTTCCCCACTTCTAGTTGCCAGGTCCCCTGTTTATCTTCCCAGGAAATCTGCCTTCTCGAGGAAGTTATTGTTCACAATTAGTGCCGGCCCTTCCCTGCCTCCTTAATGGGCCACATTCGGCTGAGAGATTCTCTAATGTCCCTTACGTCTCTTTATTCACCATTTCCCTCCCATTGGAAAGTTACTGCAGAGAATCTCAGAAACTTAGAATTTGAAGGGACTTTGAGAATCATACAATCCAGACTCTTCCTTACCCCCATTTTACAGATAAGGAAACTGAGGCCACAAGAGAGAAAATGACTACAGTTCTATAAGGCCAAGGAGATTATTCATTTTTTTTGATGTCTCCAGCCTTTTCGAGAAGCAGGCAGAAGTGGTGGAGGTGAGGGTGATGGGCTAGGATGGTAGAGATGGTAATGGCGTATGTCTGGGCCAGCTTAACTGTTGTGTGGCCTCTGAACCGAATCTGTCACCTCCTGAGCGTGTGGGAAGCTCCAGACACCCTGGCTTTCTCAAGAGCTGCATGGTGATGTCTCATGCTTCGCAGAATTTTGACAAATCTTATCTCATTAGGGGAGTTGAACAAGCATCCTCATCATCAGCTAAGTGGCACAGTGGATAGAGCACTGATCCTAAAGTCAGGAAGACCTGAGTTCAAATCTGGCTTCAGCCACTCCGACCCTGGACAAGTTATCTAACCTCTATTTGCCTCAGTTTCCCCAAAATGGGGAAAATCATAGCTATAAATCATGTATAAAGTAGCAATGAATCATAGCTGCACGTAAAAACTGTAAAATCATAGCACCTACCTCAAAAGGTGGTCATGAGGATCAAATGAGATAATATTTGTAAAGACTTAGCACAGTGTTGGGCACATAATAGGTGCTTTTTAAATGCCTAATCCCTTCCCTCACCCCCTTTGCTTCCCTCTTGTCTAACAGATGAGGAAAATGAATCCCAAAGATGTATAGTGACTTGCAGGGGATCATACAGCAAGTTAGGGATGGAGCTAGGATTAGAACCCAGGTCTGCTGATGCCTTGTTTTGTGTTCTTTCCCCAGCACCATGGTACCTGGGCCATATGTATGTGTACTGGAGGGAGGGGAGGTGATGCTACTGGAGGGAGGGGAGGTGATGCTTCTGGAGGGTCACTTGTAGATTTCTCTTTTGGGGAGGGAACACATTCAGGCATAGAAAGAGGGGTGTGTGTGTGTGTGTGTGTGTGTGTGTGTGTGTGTGTGTGTGAAGAAACACTTGCTCATTCTTTCCTTTAGTCCTGTAAGTCAAGGGCCCACCAAAGTGCTTGCTAAGTCTTTCTCCTTGAACTCATTCCCTGCTCTCCCTAAGCACCTCAAGTGTAATTTAACTTCTTAGAAATATACCTCAGCCATTCTCAGAAGCATCTGCACGATGTTCTTGCTCTACTTTTAAAAAAAACAAACTGGGATGATTTATTGAACATGAGTATTCCTTCAGCGAGATAATGAATCAGTCTCAGGTCCTAATTCATTTGGGTTTTATTTTTCATGTGACGTGTTGAGGCATTGTAATACTGCAACTACAGACACACACACACACACACACACACACACACAGTCCTCTCAATTCCAAACTCATTATTTTTGCTCTCATCCAAAAAGAGGATATTCAATCCCCACTTGGCCCCCTTCATTTCTTTTCTGCTGACACTCCCATCATCACACATCATGCACAGTTGCCTTGAAGACACTAGGAACCTGACATAAATATATATAAAAAAAAGTAGATAATGCCTCACATTATAAGGGCTTCCAGATACCTTGGTTTTCTTTGGTCCCATCTAATACAAAGGCAGGAGAGTCTATCTGTCCCCTTTGGCTTTAGCTTGCACGTACTTTGAGGCTAAACATTAACAGGTTTAGAAGATGCATCAAGATTGCCCAGATGGGCTTAGCATCTTGACATGATTCTCAGTATTTTTTCAGAACTGAAAGCTTCCCTATGTTTCCCATGATATTGCTTCCAGGCTTGCTTCATTTGGTTATTAATAAAGCTCAGACTATCTATAAAGCTTCACTATGTCAATAGTCAGTGTTTCAGTGGGTGAGTTTCTGATCCCTCTGTTTCTGGTGATTGAGTTCGAGGGGGTATCTTCACAGAATCTCAAAGATGAAAGCGATGCCAATGGACATCTAATCCAACCCAGACCTGAACAAAAATACTTTCTCTAATATACCCAGGTGGCCACACAACCTTTTTCTGAAAACCCCAGAGACAGCCTAGTTCCTGCAGCAGCTCATTCCACCTTTGGACAACTTTCATCCTTGGAAATTGTCTTCTCATGTTAAATTGGCCTCCATATAATTCTCACCCACTGCGCCCACTTCTTCCCTCTGGTGCCAAATAGAAGTCTCATCACTTTTCCACCAACACCTCTTCAAATTGGATCATAGATCTTGAATTGGAGGGAGACCTTAAAGTCCAGCCTCTGCATTTTATAGGGAAAGAGACTGCCAGGATCTAGATCCATGAAGCATCTTGCCCAGAAAAACATCTCTAACGTTACCCCCAAGTCTTTCTTCAGGCTAATCAGCCTCGGTTCCTTTAACAGTCCCTTGTACCTAAGCCCTTTCCCCTGCCTGGTTGCCCTCCTCTGGGTATTTTCCAGCTTCTAACCTTCCTGAAATATGTCACCCAGAACTGAACACAGTATTTCCTATGTGGTCTGACCAGGGCAGAGTAAGCAAGGGCACCACCTCTTTCGCCCTGGGTTATTTAGGACTAGTAAAGAAGAATGTGACCTAATGGAAAGGAAGTCAGAAAGACTGGGTTCAAGGCCACACTAATTTGACTGCTTTGGCCCTCATTTTAGTCCCTGCTTAAATTTTCCACCCTTGGTATTTTCCTCAAAGCCTACATGCCTGAAGTGTCTGACTACTTTGTGCTATTTTTTTTTTTAAAATTGAATTTTACTTGGTATTCACACAACAAAATAAATACGGGTGGTCATTTCATCAGAAAATTAAGGATATCAGGGTTTTTTTTTTCCCTATAGCCCAGTCAATACTGATACATGGCGTGATTGAGAGTAAATTGTTATGATCATTCATTAACTCTGAGTCATTATTTCTGCTGAGAGTGCTGCCATCCTACCAATCTCTTCATTTTACACCCATGACATTATCCTTGGTTCCTTACTCTCTTTCACTGAATTTTGTGGGCTGGACCTAAATTAAACTGGAAGCTTAGGTTCAATAATGGAACAAAATAGGCCCTAACGGGTCATTCAGCAAGTGACAAAAGATTTCCTTAGCATAGCAGGAGAAAGATATTCAGCAGAGATATTCTGTAAGGACAGGGTACTGATTTAGCTAAGCATAGCTGCCTGGTATTGATTTTGCTGTTGGTCCACCATAGGATAATTCATAGAAGGAGTGGGACCTCTGTGTGGCCTTGTGTCCTCAAGCCTTCAGGAAGTCAGGTGAATCCATCAGTCAGTCAACAAACATCTGTTATATACTTACTACTGCCTAGCCCTGTGCTTGGGGGATACAAATACCAGCAAAAAAGAAGAGACAGTTTCTACTTTCAAGGAGATTACAGTCTAATGAGGGTATGATAACATGTCAAAGGTCGCTGAGATGGGGTGGGGCACCCCCTAGGAAGTCCAGAGAATGAAGGATGGCTAGTCTGGGCCCTCTTTCAAAATGGAGCTTGTGAGAGGAACTCACCAACATCAACAACCTGAGCCAATCAGGAGAGTCTCAGGACCACTTAAGGAAAAGAATGAACCGCCCCTTTGTAGGGTAGGGTAGCCCAGTTGACAAGGCAAAGCCTTGGAAACACCCTTCCCTTCACACCCCACCTACCCAATCCATCCCCAGATCTTGTCATTTGTACCTCCATAATCCCACTCACACCCATATTACTACTCATAGAACCACCACCCTAGTTCAGGCCTTATTACTTCTCAACTCATGGACTCTTAATTAGTCTCCTGGCCTCAGGCTTCTCCCCATTCCGATTCATTCTCTCCGCAGCTGCCAAAATGATTTTTACAGAAGTTTAGATGTGACAATGTCACTCCCCTACTCATTAAACTCCAGTCCCTCCCTATTGCCTCTAGAATAAAATATAAAAAAAAAAATTAAAATTTTATCAATATGTAAATTTCCTTGCTTGACTTTGAAAACCCTGGTTCTAACCTACCTTTCCAGTTATGTGAAAATTGTTCCCTTTCCCATGCTTGATAGTCCAGGCCAATTAGTCTTTGGTCAGTTCCTGGTACACAACATTCCGGCCCTTGTCCCCATGCCTTTGCATTGACTTACTCCCATGCCTGGAATGCACTCTCTCCTCGCCTCTACCTTGTAGAATCCCTTATTTCTTCAAGACTGAGTTTAATAATTAGCTTCTGCCTGAGACTTTTCCCGCTCTGCCCTTCCAATACTAGTTCCCTCCTTCCCTAAAGTACTTTGTATTTATTTTTAATTTATATTCCAAGACTTTGATGACTCTGGAAGAGAGAGTCAGGCTGCCGACGTTGTGTAACTAGCTCTGCCTCATTTAAATTCAATTCACCAAGTCAAGATATCACACACCACATCGTAATCTCATCATAAGCCTCTTCCAAAGCCAAGGACAAACAACAACAATTTCTATATAATATCTATTTATATATGTACATTTTGCTCACCCTTCCCTCCTTGAATGTAAGTTCTTTGAGGAGAGACAGTCACTCTTTTGTTTTGTATTTCTCGTACGTACCATTGCATTTGATACATAGTAGGCATTTAAAAATGCTTGTTGATGTTGATTGTATTTAGAATTTTTCACTGTGTTCAGAACACTGAGCTAAGTTTTGTTGGAGATTGAAGAAAGTCTAAGGCTCAGTCTCTTTTTTAGCTGGGGAGACAAGACGTGTCCTCATGAAAGATTAAACAATAATAAAAGATATCAATTTGAGAGGTCACAAGACTGTATCTGATTAAGGGCCAAAGTAATGGTAAAGTTAAGTGCGGTAAAAGATCAGACCAAAGAGGGACAGATCAGTGTGGGATTAGAGTGATCAGGGAAGACTCCTTGGAGGAAGAGGACGCTTTTGAGTTGTGGCTCAAAGGAGGAATTGGGATTCAAAAAGGTCATTTCAGGTAGGGAAAAAACGCATGAGCAATGTTACTGAGACAGGAGGAATACACTGTGTTCACAGTAAAACTAGAACCTGATTGAGCCTGCCTTTGATGATTCAGAGAGCACTCCAAGGTCTTGTATGGCATCATTATTAAGAACAATAAGGATTATTGGGTGGTTGATGAGAACACTCACCAGTAAATTGAGGGCTGGCTCATGCAGTGCAGGGAGGACACATGTTGATTGTCTCTGTTTTCCCAAGGAAGGTTTGAATGACGGCTCTCCGTGAGTTCAGGACAAATTCTCTCTCAAGGCACCGAGGCATGATGCTGTCACTGCAAATGCATGATAGCTGCTGTCTCTGCCGTTCAGAGGTTTCTGACCTAAGCCTTGCCAAGCCTCCTTCGTGCCTTCCCTAAGATGAGATCACGTACTTATATACACTTGTTTTTTCTTCCCAGGTGCATCTGACATACTCTCTAAGTGGCCCTATGTGTCCCATATGTGAGGCCAGGGAAGTAAAAGCCTTCTTTCCTTGTGGATAGAGTAGATGGAATTTTCAGCAGAATGGGATAGGCAGAGGGGACCAGGTTTTGTTTCCATCTCTACCCATGTGACCATGGGCAAGTCACTTGACCTCTGTGGGCCTCAGTTTATTCATTTGTAAGATGACAGAGTTTGAGTTGATGGTCTGTAACTTCCCCTTACGGCTCTTATCCCGTGATTTTGTAATCCTATGATTGTAGTTATCTCTTGGCTTTGACAGAATCTGCAACAGTCCTGACTCCCCCAGGATAAAAAAAATCTTAGCTTTGATCTCATCTACAGAAAATCTGAAAATATAAAGACAAAGTCATCAGGACAAAATACTGATATTTAACAGCTCATGCAACCAATATTTCCTTGTATGATAAAATGGAAGAAGTAGAAAGGGGGAGAGAAGAGAGGAAAGAAGTTAGGAGGGAAAGGAGAAGGAGGGAGAGGAGAGGAGAGAGAGAGAGAGAAGCAAGAAGAGAAGAAGGTGAGAAAGAGGAGAGGAGAGAATAGGAGGGAAAGGAAAGAAGGGTGGAAGAGAGAGGCGAAGGTGGAAGAGAAAGGAAGGGGAGGGGGAGAGAGAGAGGGAGGGAAGGAGACAGAGAACGAGAGAGAGAGAGAGAAAGAGAGAGAGAGATGGGGGGGGGAGAAGGAGAGAACCTTTCTGAATTTCCCTGTTTTATGTCAAGGGTGTAACAATCTAGTCACCCAGATTTGCAACTCTAGGCTCATCTTCACACCTACCTCCCTCCCATCCCCATGTACCAAATCCCATCAGTTACCAAGCCTTGTCAATTCCACCTCCGTAACATATCAACTCCTTCCCTTTTCTCCATCCATACAACTGCCATCTTGGTGCAGGCTCTCATACCTCTCTCCTGGACTATTGAAATGGCCTCCTAATGGGTCTTCCTGACTCCAGGTTCTCTCCTCTCCACTCCATCCTCCAAAGAACTACCAAATTCACATGACAACTGCACAACTTTGTCACTCTTCTGAATAGAAAATTCTAATGGCTCCCTCTTGCCTCTGTGATATATACAAATTTATTCCCATTTATATTTAAAGCCTTCCCAAAATGGCTGCAGCCTACCTTTCCAAGCTTATTGCTCATTGTGCCTCTTCATGTACCGTGTGTTTCTGTCATACTGGTTACCTGCTGTTCCCCAAACTCGGAATTTCATTGCCTGTCTCACCCCCTCCTCGTCTCTGCCTCTTAGAATTCCTAGCTTCCTTCAAAGCTTGGCTCAGACACCATCTCCTACGTGAAGCCTTTTCTTATCTCTTCAGGTACTAATTGCACTCCCTCCCTCACAATTTGCATCTATGTTGTAATTATTTGTACGTGTAGGAGTTGTTTTCCTCTTTAGAATTTAAGCTTCTTTAAGGAAGGGAGTGTTTTAGTCTTTGTACTCCCAGTGCCTGGTCCATAGTAGGTGCTTAATAGATACTTATTTCCTGAGTCATTAATTCTCTCCCACCAACTGCTTTCCTGTGTAACTGCCCAGTGGCCCGAAGTCAAAATGCGGCCCCAGTACGATTGGCCCAGTTCACCAAACCCTAGGAAAAATGGGCTCTTATGCTTGTGAAGCCTGCAGATTTTTCATTTCAACAAAGAACACATTTATTAAGCTTCTGTTGTGCTCCAGAAAATGAAAATTAAGTCTGTGTCCTCAAGGAGCTAATAAAGGAGCTACTAAAAGAGACAACTCTAATGGAGGAGATATGCTGTGTTGATACAGGAATATGATATGAAATACAATGGGATTATAGCTAATGAGAGATGGAGGCAAAATGCTATGAGAAATTTGAGGGAGGGAGAGATCACTCTCGACCCAGGGAGGTGAGGGAAATTTTCTGGACCAAGCTGGCCCCTGAGCCGCTTTCGCAATTATTGTCACATGACATATTTTCATTAAAGTGTGCATAGGGAAATTCAGTTTTTTTCTCCATTTAAATAATGATGCTTTTTCTCCCAGGAAGTGAGAAAAACTTTTTTTTTTTTTTGAAAAAAAATCAAAGATTTTGTTGCGATCTTCTTGCCGCATCTCAGACATGTAGATTTAATGTATGAACACAAGAGGGCAGTAATGGTTAAGTTATATTGTTATATGGGTAGCTTCCGGAATACTTTGGTTCTAAAAGGAACTGAGGGTCCATTTGTGTGGATGCTCCCTGCATCTATGAATTTTGCAAACTTTCCCTGCCTTGCAAGGCTATGTTAGCGAGTTTCAATAGTTTCTCCTCTCAAAAAAAAAAAAAATCTGTCACCTGCTAAAAGTTTCTCGTGATGTGGGTTCCTGAACTCTGCCAGTTGAGTTCCCAGGCAACAGTCACCCAATCTATTCTTGGGCTCCAACTAAACCCCTTTCAGCTTGATGGGACCTACAGAGTTCATATGCTGCTCACATACTTAATGAACTTCGCCTCACCTCCCTGCTGCCATGAGACATCATCTAGAATCTTAGCAGAGGCATACTGGAAGATGTTTAACAACCAGCTTTCCCCCCCAAAATACAGTGGACATACTTGTAGTTTTAATCTGATTTTAACATTTTCTCCATTACTTTCTAGACAATCAATGAGGCAAAAAAAAAAAAGCAAGCCCGGATTTGTAGTATTTGCAAATTTCTAAGGTATAAATTCTTAGAATGAAAACTACTACTGCACACTGGTATAAGCTGTCTCCAGCATATCCCTGAATCTTAGAGATCTATATTTGCCTATCTTTACCCTTCCTTTTCCTTTTAACCCACAATGAACCAATCAAATATTTTGTAAATCCCAGCTTTGTGCCAGGCCCTTTGCTAAGTGTTGGGGATACAGAGACAGAAGTGAAACAGCGCCTACCTTTGGGAAGGGGAAGCTTATATTCTGTCAGGGAGACAGTAATACATACGTGTGTGTGTGTGTGTGTGTGTGTGTGTGTGTGTGTGTGTGTGTTGTCTATCCAATCCATGAGCAAGTCAAGACATCACCCTCGTGGTACCATTGGTCCTCTTCAGGAACAAAGGATAAAGGTCTCAGACACATAACACTAGCTGTGTGACCCTGGGCAAGTCACTTAACCCCATTGCCTCAAAAAAAAAATAAAGAACAAAGGATAAACATCATCAACAACATTATATTGACATATTATGTATCTTCATAATATATCCATATGTATGTGAATGTATATGAATAAAATTTTTGTAAAAAGGTAGTTAGATAGGAGACAGAGAGGGAAGGGCCTGGTAGCTGGGATGAGTTGGGAAAGGCTTCCCAATCATGGTACTTGAGCTGCATCTCCAAGCAGAAGAAGGATTCTCAGAGGAGGAAGGGAGGAAGGAGAGCCTTCTAGGCATGGAAGCTGAGTGCTTTGTGTGAGGAGCACAGAGAAAACCAGTTTGTGTGGACCACAGAAACCTGGATTGATGGGTTTGTTAACAGGTAGGGCAATGTAAGGAAGAGAAGGGCAACTGTTTCTGAGAGGAGTCAAGAGAGCTAATCTCTGCTCCCATTAGCCCATAATCACATCCAATTACCCAGTGGGAATGACAATGCTATGTGCAGACAGCCCAGCCAAGGTAATAGAGCTTATATAGGGAGTTTATTAAGAATAATTCAATTTCTTGGGATGACCCCCAATGAGAGTGTGAGAGGCTATAGCGGGTTTCCTTTTCCAAGAAACCAGACCTAAAGTGTCCCCAGGGCAATTGGCATCTTGGTTTGAGTAGTGTAATTCATTTCCTCTCTAAACTGGGTGGGGGCCTGACATCTCCTTCCCTTAGGCCAGTGACCCAGTCATTCATGGAGGCAGGTGGCCTGGTGCATGCCACTCTGCTTGGCCTCTGCTCAGCTCCCGTTTTAACCCTTGGTGAGCAGCATTTGAGACATCCACCCAAAGGGACAATTGGAAAGTGAAACAAGGCAAGTATATTTGTAGAATCACAGGATTTTTAGAGTTGAATTAGAGTTCAGCAGCCATCTAGTCCAAAACATACTCAAAAAGGAATTCTCCTTCTTTGTCATGCCTGACAAATATAATAATAATAATAATAATAATAAAGCTAATATTTATATGGCACTTCCAATGTGCCAGGCCTTGTGCTAAGTGCTTACAATTATTATCTCATTTGTTCCTCACAACAACTCTGAGAAGTAGGTGCTATTATTAATCTCATTTTGTAGTTGAGGAAACTGAGACAAACAGATTAAGTGACTTGCCCAGGGTCACACAGCTAGTGAGTATCTGAGGCTGGATTTGAACTCAGGTCTTTCTGACCCCGGGTTAGGTGCTCTATCCACTGAGTCACTTAACTGTCCCTACTTACTTCTACTGGAAGATCTCCAAGTGGAGGAAATCCATCACTTCTCAAGGCAACACATTTCACTTTGGAACAGCTTCTAATTGTTAGAAGTTTATTCTGATGACAAAATCTGAATTTGCCTCCTTTTGTAATTTCTACTGTTATTCCTGGTTCTGCCCGTTGGGGCAAAGCCGACCAATCTCTAATGACATCTTTAGGGGCACCTAGGTGGTACAGTGGAGAGAGCCGTGGATTTGGAGTCAGGAATACCTGAGTTCAAATTTGGCCTCAGATACTTACTAGCTGTATGATGTGGCACGTCATTTATCATTTGTCTCTGCCTCAGTTTTTTCATCTGTAAAATGGGGATGATAATAGCATCTACCTACCAGAGTTGTGAGGATCAGATGAGGTAATACTTGTAAAGCACTTAACACAGGAGTAGGTACTTAATAAATGCTTGTTAGTTTTTTAAAATAAAAATTAAATCTTTACATGTTATCCCTTCAAATACCTGATACTGCCGTATGCCTCCTGAGTTCTTCTTTTTTAGGTTAAACAGTTGATTCAGCTGCCTCTTATGTGGCATTGACTCAAAACCCTTTAGCATTCTAGTTGCCTTCAAGGATGTTCTCCAGTTTATCAATGACCTTCAAATGTGGCATCTAGAACTGGCCAGGGAACACCGCTGGGAAGTCCTCATTCCTGGAAGCTATAACACAATAACTGTTTTGGCTATCTCATAATGAATTTATAGTCTAATAAAATCCCAAGATCTATTTTTTTCTTTTTCAGACAAATTGATGTCCATCTAAGCCCTCCGTTCTGTGAAAATGACTTTTGGAACCCAAGTGTGACTTTAAATTCATTTCTGTTAAATTTCATCTTACTAGATTCAGCCCAATTCTCTTAACATGTTAAAAAATTTTTTGGAGGGAGCTATTAACTTTTATCCAGTGTGTTATTTTCCCTCCTAACTTTGTGTCATTTACAAATTTTAGGAGCATGTCATTGATGCCTTTATCCAAGGCATTGATAGAAATATTAAACAACATAGGGCCAAGAACAGATGCCTGGGGCATTCCATTTGAGACATTTGGAAACATTGATGTCAGTCCATTAAGCCAAACCTAATTCTTTGCAACTGTCAATTCAACCAACTTCAAATCCAATTGTATTACTCTTCTGTATTCTCCTCCTTTCCCTGTTTCCTGGTGGACCAGTTCAACTTTACACCATCTTGTACTCTGGAATTCCTTGTTCCCTTAATAATAAGAATAATAAGAATAACTAACCTTTATATGGTGCTTACTATGTACCAGGCTCTGTGCTAAATGCTTTACAATTATTATCTCATTTGATCCTCCCAAGAACCTAGGAAGTAGGTGCTATTATTATCCTTATTCCACATATGAAGAAACTGAGGCAAACAGGTTAAGTGACTTGCCCAGGGTCACACAGCTAGTGAGTGTCTGAAGCTAGATTTGAACTCAGGTCTTCACTCTAGTCTTTGATGATCAAATGGCTCTTCAGCTTGCCATCCCTGCTCCCATATACCCTTGATGCCATCCTCTCTAATTTTCTCCAAAAGATTGCACCATCATCACCCTTACAATTTCTCTAATCTTCACTCTCTTCCTATTGACTGCTTCCTTCTTTGCTGCCTGGAAAGTCTCCACTTTAAAAAAAAAGAAAAAGTAAAACCTTCACTAGGAAGGAAGGAAGAAAAGGAAACAAGCATTTATTAAGAGCCTACTATGTGCCAGGCACTGGGCTAAGCATTTACAAATAATATCTCATTTGTTTATCATAACAACCCTGGGAAGCAGGTACTATTACTGTCTTACATTGTATTTTCCTCTATTCATGCTACAATCTAGCTATACTGGCCTATCCTGGCTCTTTCGCTGTTCCTCACACATGATACCCCATCTTCTGTCTCTGCACCTTTGCCCCGGCTGTTCAATGTGCCTGGAATACTTTTCCTTCTTCCAACTTCTAGATTCCCTGGCTTCTTTTAAGACTCATGCCTAGTCTGAGAAATATACAATAAAACCCGTTTACCAGCTTGTGTTACCGCCTGTAGGAGACCTTTTCTGCTTTCTGTCGAGATTAGTGCTATCCCTTCCAAGGTTATCTTCCACCTACTTTGGATTTATCTTGCATGGTCTGACTTATATGTGTTGTTTTCCCCATTAGGATATATAAGCTCCTTGAGGTCAGGGTTCATCTTTGGCTTTTGCTGCTTAATAATTATTGATTGATTTATTCTTTGTGTCACCAGCACTTAGCAGAGTGCCTTCCACGAAGTACATGCTTAGCATGTAATTGTTGATTAATTTTTCCATCTTTTAATAATCAACCCATTACATGTTAATATAAGTAACATTTTTAATGAAAAATAAAAACTAAATTTTTCCAAAAAAAGGAGATTAATAAAAAGATTAGTGTTGTTTTTATAGTAAATATTTTATGGCTGGCTTAATAGAGTCTCCTATCTACAACTGCATTCAGTCTGCTGTGATTTGTTGTTTTGGTTGAAATACAAGAAGAAAATCTAGCTTCACCTATATAGATAGTTGAAAATAATGGAAATAATAGGCAAATAATGTCTCAGAGTTGTTAGGAAAATCATTTTGACTTCACGAATCCCCTGAAAGGGTCTCAGGGACCTCTAAGGACCTGTAGACTCACACTTTGAGAATTACTGCCTTGTCTGTATCTTCAGCTGAGCTGCTAATTTCAGAACCACCACTTACAACTCATTTCTCTATCTATGGAGATGCTATGGTTGGTAATCTCCCCCTGGCAGAAGGGACAGTAACTGTCCTTAGTCAGTATTCTCATCCAATAAAGCTTCCTTCAGTTTCATCAGTCCAAGCCTTTTCCCTAGCAAAGGTTGCAACAGAAGGTGCAAAGACCTATGCTAAGAACAGGTAACCACGTCTTTTAGCTTCTCCTCTAAGTAAAGTGCTCAATAAATGCTTTTTCATTCATTCATTTTTTCTGAAGCCTTCTCTGAACTTAAAATAGTGTTTAGCTCTTTTTGATTGAACTATCACCACCCTTCCCTGGGTCCTCTCAGTTCTTCTGCCACCTAACATTTCAAGACTTCTTGTAATCCCTGGGCTGAGCTGTATCTCCCCAGATTGTCATTTCCTCCAACAGAAAAAGGATTGAGAGGATAAGGAGACAATTTTTATGTTAAGGAAACAATTTTAACCTCATCCCAGTAGCCCCTCTGTTCTAGACAGAGCAGCAAATATTGTGCTGGCTAAAGAGTTTTGAGAAGACCTTGTGACCTTTCCCCCAGTAAGATATCCCAACCTGGTCTCTTTCTCTGACCTCTCTACACACAGATAAGACAAGCATACTCTGTTGTAATCAAAATATCTACTACCCACACAGGCCAGTATGATATTCCCTTACTTATCCAGCAAGTAGATGGGCGCCAGCTCTGCACAGACAGCCCTATGGGGAGTCAGCAATCAAAGAAATAGAAATTAGAGGGCTTGCTGTCACAAAATATTGGGGACCACCTAAAATAAAGATACAGCTTAAGGAAAAGATAAAATAGTACATTTTCAACTGCAAAAGAATGTAGTGCAAAGTATGAGCATGGAAAGCAATACAGAGGCAGTAGCAGGTGGATGGGCTTGGGTCATGTAGAAAGAACACTGGTGTCGAAGACAGGAGCTCTCAACTCTATTTCTGACTATGGTTATGATTTTGGGGAAATCATTTCTCTTTCCAACCTTCAGATGTTCTCTCAATTATAAAATGAGAGATTTAGGTGAGATAGAAACAACTCACTTACAGCTTTACAAAGTATTTCACTCACAATAAACCTCTGAGGTAGGTAGAATGAGTAGTATTAGCTTCATTTTAGAGCTAAAGAAACTAATTAGTAATAATAATAATCATAGCTTTTCTATAGAGGTTTAAGGTTTGCAAACCACTTTAACAAATATTTCATGTGATCCTCTCAGCAACCCATTTTACAGATGAGGAAACTGACTATGAAAGAGGTCAGGGAACTTGCCTCGAGTCACACAGCTAGTAAGTGTCCAAGGCAGAGATTTGAACTCAGGTCTTCCTGATTTCAAGTCCCTCATGCTGTCCATGACACCACTTCTCATCCTGATTCTTGATAAATAAAATGACTTGCCTTTGATCATATAGATATGATATGAAGCCAGATTCAAAACCAGGCCTTTTTTATTAAAATAAATTTATTTATTTATTTTTAGTTTTCAGCATTCATTTCCATAAGATTTTGAGTTCCAAATTTTCTCCCCATCTCTCCCTTCCCCCCACCCCAAGATAACATGTAAATTTTTTTTCAATGAGCATTTTTTTATTAATTTTTTTGATTTATCAACAATCACTTCCATATGCTTTTGAGTTTAAAATTTTTTCCCCCTTCCTCCCCACCACCCTCCCCAAGATGGTGCACAATCTGATGTAGGCTATACATATACATTCTTATTAAACATATTTTCAGATTAGTGATGTTACAAGTAAAAATTAGAACCAATAGGAGGAACCACCAGAAAGAAGAAACAAAACTCAACAGAAGAGAAAAAAAAATAGCAAATAGTGTTCTTCAATCTGCATTCAAATTCCATAGTTCTTTCTTTGGATGTGGATAGCATTTTCCATCACAAGGCCCTTTGGAGATATCTTAGATCCTTGTATTGCTGGGAAGGGTTAAGTTTATCAATGTTAGTCATCGTATAACATGGCTGTTATTGTGTATATAACATGTAAATTGATATAGGCTCAGCATATGCATTCATGTTAAACCTATTTTCACATTAGTCATGTTGTAAAGAAGAATTAGAACCAATGGGAGAAACCACGAGAAAGGAGACATTAACAAAAAAAAAGAGAGAGCAAATATTATGCTTCAATCTGCATTCAGACTCCGTATTTATTTTTCTGGATGTGGACAGCATTTTCCATTGTTAGTCTTTTGGAGTTGTCTTAGATCCTTGCATTGCTGAGAAGAACTGAGTCTATCAAAGTTAGTCATCACTCAGTGTGGCTGTTACTGTGTACAATGTTCTCCTGGTTCTGCTCGTTTCACTCTGCATCAGTTCATACAAGTCTTTCCAGAAAACCAAGTCTCTTGACTCGAAGTCAAGTGTTATATTTGCCACTCAATCATTGAGACCTTCGAGTTCTGACATTTTATATCTCTAGAAGATGATGAATTCCACCAGAGTCCTTTCCTTCGAGAGATGGGAAGCTATGGGTGTGTAATGTTACTTATGTTCTCAGATGAGGTCAGTTGGTTTTGAGTAACTATTTTTCTTTGCTAAGAGAGAAGAATATAGTACATTATATATATGTATATATATACATATATAAAGTATGTTATAAATAATATATAATGTGGTATAGGAAAGGTGGAGTATATTAGGGAATCATGGTGATTTAAAAAAATATATCAATGAAACTTAAAAAAAAAAAAAAACCTGCCAGGGACAACAACAAAAAAAGCCTATCTGACAGAGTAATGAGACCTGGGTTAAAACAAGTTTCCATGACTTATCCATTAGATTGTAAGCTCCTTGAGGGCAGAGACTGTCTTTTGCCTTTTTTTGTATCCTTGGTGCTTAGCATAGTGCCTGGCACATATTTATTGCATGACTTACAAGGGTCAGAGATTTAGCACTGGAAGGGATGTTAGACATTATTCCAATCCCTTCATTTTATAGATACAGAAACAGATGACGTAAGAGGTTAAGGGTGAGTTGATAAAGGTCTCCCAGGTAATGCTTATTTCCTATGTGCTCATTGAAAAGTCACTGGGCCTTCCCTGAGCCTCAGTTTCCTCAGTGGTAAAAGAGATATAATGAAATTTGCATTCCCCATTTGAGAGGAGGGAAAAGAGTGAGGCAAGGTTAGCTTCATGGAATCGGTAAGTATGAAAGGAATAAAAAAAAAAATCAATTTTCCTGTTTAAAATGAGGCTCACTTATCTTCCTGAAGGTCATGAGGGATTATTGTAATTATTATTGTGGGTTTTTTTTTTTTCTGGGAAACATATGCATTTGATCCTCAATGTCTCCTTTCAGTCTGCAAGATGAATGTACATCGGCGCTGTGAAACAAATGTCGCACCCAACTGTGGGGTAGATGCGAGGGGCATCGCCAAAGTGCTGGCGGACCTGGGAGTCACTCCAGACAAAATCACCAACAGTGGCCAGAGGAGGAAAAAGGTAAATTAAGTGGCTGCTCTGAGCCTTGTAGTAAATGGGATAATGGGATTCAGGAAGCTTACTTATCCTGGGCCCCAGAGATTCATAGCATTTACTTGAAATAAGTCTGTGTAAAAAAAAAAAAGAAAGACTATTCACCCTAATCCCATCTTAGTTGTTGCCTTATTTTTCATTGGCCTGAAGGAAAGTTTGTCAAGAAAAGATCTAAGCTTAAAGAGCAGAACTTTGAAATTTCCTCGAGGAGAGAGGGAGGAAAACCTGCCGTAAAACCCCACTGTGTGCAGAAATATACTCCCATGTGCCCAGGTTGGCAAAAGATCAGCATTAGGAGATGGAATTCCCCAGTGGCATTGCTCTAATGAGGATAAATGTCAGAAATAAAACAAATAAAACAAAAAACCCTGGAACACCATACTTTTCTAGAGGGGAAGGAAAGTAGAAACAGGAGTGTCGGAATGCAGCTACCCGTGGACGTGGTCAAAATTCCATGACATCAAACATCTGTGTCTTCCTTCAGAGAAACCAGTCTGATCTCCATCTGTATGAAATTCTAAATGCAGGAGAAAATGGTCCTTTTGTTACCCATCCTTCAGGGGGATGTGTGTGTCCATACATATATACATACACACACATACCTATCATGTATGTATGTATGTATGCATGCATGCATGTATGTATGTATCAAAGACTTTTGGGACATATTGTACGTAGTCAAATACATATGTATGTGTGTGCATACATACACAACATGCACACACGTGTACATGCACATGATATATGCATCGTATGCATCACACCTGTGTGATATGTGCCATGCACATGTATGTATATGTCATGTGTATCATGTGTATATGTGTATGGCATATACATAGTATATATTTTTTCATAAGTCAGGGCCCACAGATGTGAGTCGTTCCCCCGAGGCTTTAGCAGCGACTTTGTGTCCGAGGTCTTCTCCAACTTTGGCTTCCTGCCTAGAAGTTTTCAGAAATCTTTGAAAAAGTTGTTATGAGAAAAGTGGGAGTAAGTTAATTGAACTATAAATCTTGGCATGGAGGAATGAGTTCCATCAGCCAGTCCTTTCAGATACTTTATCATGCTGTCTGGCCCTGGGCAGAACATCAGGAGGACTTCCATCTAACTTTCCAGAGTAATCTACATCAGAGCCCAGAAGAAAGCAAGCATGTCCAAGGGACTCTACTGGACCAGAAAAGCAAGAGAACCTTCAATCTTTTCTTAATCATTAGAGCTCACTTACACGGGCCATCCATTTCCCAGACAACATGTGGCTGTAGATGCTGCCTGCCTTCTTTCCCTTGTGACTCTCGAAAATGCTTTGGCCCTTGGCTACGGAGGGACAGCTACATTTTGCCTTCCTAAAACATGTTTTCTAGTTTTTACCTTTAAAAAGTATTGTTGCAAAGGCTAAGTAGAAAATGTCACCCTTGCTAGGAGAATTTAACTGTGATCTACGTGTCTCTGGTGGCCATCTTCTCGTTCCAACCTTCTCATTTCCATATCCATCAAGAGGAATGAGGCTGTACTGGATTCCAAGGAGCACAGAGAGTCAGCAGTTATCATGCCAGGCAGTATGAATATATTTCTTAATCAAGTTTTTCAATTAGCAAACTTTTTTTTCCTGTTCCTCTCACAAACAAAATGAAAAAAAAAAAAGAAGAAAAACAACACTCTTGTAACAGATATGCATAGTCAAGGAAAACAAATTCTCATGTTGACCATGTCTAAAACTGTGGGTTTCATTTTGTACCCTGAGTCTATCATCTCTCTGTCTAGAAGTATGTAACGTGTTTCATCATCAAGCCTCTGGAATCATGATTGATGATTATAAGAATCAGAGTTCTTCAGTCTTCAAAATTGTTTATCTTTTCAATGAAGATGTTATAGTGTCACTTACTGTCTTGGTTCTTCTCACTTCACTCTGCATCAGTCCATATGAGACTTCCCACATTTCTCTGAAACCACACCCCTCATCGTTTCTTACAGCACAGAGCTCTTCTATTGTAATATTCATATATCCTGATTTTTTTAGCCATTCCCTGAGTGATATAGACATCACCTTAGTTTCTATTTGCTTGCCACCACAAAAAGATAAATAAAATTTTATTTTAATTTATGTAAATTAGATAAATACTTTTGTACATATAAGATCCTTTCCAGGCAGGACATTCTTAAGGGGAGAGTCAGATAAATGTGTAGGATGGAAATAAGAACAAAGTAGAATCTTTCATTGACTTCCTTTTTCCTCCTTCTCTTGTGCCAGAAATAATGTAACAATGCAATCTTATTATTGAATAAAATACAGCATAAAAAATGACATTAAAAACACAGATTTCTGCACAGCTTTGGTGCCCCTCCAGCAGCTGCACCTCATCCAAACGTCCTGGGTCATTGTAAGGCCTGTTGGAAGGAGGCCAGTGAGCTCATTCAAGCAAGTGATACTGCCAAAAATAAGGGCTTATGATGGTGATATTTTTATCACTCGAATTCCATTGAATGCAAACACTGGACAATAGTTTAGTCTCTTTGTTCCCACATTATTGTTGGAACGACTGCCATAGTTCTACTTAGAATGAGAGGTTGGGAAAAAGAGGCCCCTGTGGCCTGGAGCACAAGATTGCTTCTCAGCTTCAGTTCCTGGTTTTACCATTGTGTCAACACCGCCTCTGTGCAGAGGGTCCATTCAGAAAGAAAGTGCATCTGAATGGCTCTTCTGGGCCAGAAGGGCAAGAGCCAAAGGAATCCAACCTACTCCGTAAACCTTAAACGGTTGCCACTGCCTAGGGCAGGGAATGACTTCCTGGAGAGAGATGTTGATACAGTTAGGAGCATGATTAACACATGTTTCTTGAGCTTGTGTTGTGACGGCCTCATTATGCTAGGGGTGGTGAAATTGAAAACATGCATCCTCCCCACTTAACTAATTTATAATCCCATTTAATGGATAAAAAAATGCACCCACTGGAAAGTAGCATGGTTCCATGGACGGAATTCTGCACTTGGAGTCAGGAATGCCAGGATTTGAATCCTGCCTCTGATGCTGTTTTTTAATTAAATTTTTTTTTTCAATTAAAAAACCTCAATTTTTTTTTCTCCTTCCCTACACCTCCACCGTTTGCCACCACAAAAAGAAAATAAAAACCACAACCCTGTAACAAATATGCATAGTCAAGTAAAACAGTTCCCCTCATTGTGTATGTCTAAGAATGTATGTCTCACTCTGCACCCAGAGTCCATCACTTCTCTGTCAGAAGGTGGATAATATGCTTCATCATTAATTCCTTAAAATCATGATTGATCACTAAATAGATCAGAGTTCTTATAGCTTTCAAAATTGTTTGTTATTGTGTTGTTATTGTACAAATTGTTCAATTGGTTCTACTCACTTCACTCTGCATCAGTTTGTACCATTCTTCCTAGGTTTCTCTGAGATTATCCTTTTCATCATTTCTTATAGCACAATAATATTGCATGGTATTAGTATACCCTAATTTGTTCAGCTACTCCCCAGTTAATGGGCCCCTCCTTAGTGTCCAGTTCTTTGCCGCCATAGAATGAGCTGCTATAAATATTTTTGTCTGTATGGGTTCTTTTCCTCTTTCTTTGATCTCTTTGAGGTATACTGTTTCTGATACTGATTGTGTGACCCTGGGCAGGTCACTTAAGACTCTTAGTGCTCTAGCCCTCACTTCTTAAACTGTGGGTCATGATGCCATGTGTAAGAAGTGCTAAAGGGTCCATGAGTGGAAAAGTTTAAGAAGTGCTACTCTAGGCAACCTCTTAGAATATAAGTTTCGCAGAAGGTGCTGACTTGCATTAGCAGAGGGACTTTGCTCATCCTGAAGTTCTCTATATCAATAATATCACAGATCTAATCCCTTTCTCTATCCTGAGTACCAATCTCACAGGCCTGTTGTGAAGATTAAATTAATTCCTAGACTTGAAGTGTTCTGTGAATTTCTGAATGTAAGCTAGCTATTGCTATATATAAATAAAAAATTAATAAAAAACTAAATAAAATTATTTTTGTTTAAATTAAATATGCAATTTTGATAAAATTTAAGTAAATGAATAAAATATTAGCAGTACAAAGCAGTATGAGATGAGGGGCCAAATGAGTGGTGTAAACATAAAGTGTTATAGGAGCTCAGACAGAAGATAGAAGTCACTTCTAACCTAGGTGATCTGGGAAGACTTCATAGAGCTAACAGATTTGAGATTGATTTCAGAGTATGAGTGGGATCAAGATAATCAGAGCATCATACAAACACTTGGAAATCTCTCTCTCTCTCTCTCTCTCTCTCTCTCTCTCTCGTTCTCATTTAATTCCTTAATGAGAAGAGAGCTGAAGCCTTTTGAGGTCACCACCTTTAAAATGAATTATGATATTTGGAAAGCATGCTGCCTGTCAGCTCTTTGGCTGATTTGGGACCAGAGACCTTCCCAGCTAACTATGTGTGTGTCTGTGTATGTTCTCAGCTAATTGCAGGTGCTGAGTCTCAGCAGCCAGTCCCTGGGAGCTCCCCGTCTGAAGAAGATCGATCCAAGTCAGCGCCCACCTCCCCTTGTGATCAAGGTGAGAAGCTGTGGTGTTCTTCCCTCAATATCAAGTTGTGCTTTTGAGGAGCCGGCTTGTTCTAATCCTTTTTTTTTTTTTTAAGTGCTTGGCATATATATAGTAGGTTCTCAGTAAGTGGTGGATTTAATTAAATGCAGTTTGGAAACCTAAGCCCTATTTTCTCAAAGAAAGAAAGCTTGGGTTAGAATGACTTACAGTCTGAGGAAGATCTCCACATTCCCTTTTCTCATTCAGTCATTCACCAGATATTTCTGAGGGCCTATTGTGTGTAAGACACAGCATTATTAAGCCCTACGTGAGTAACTGTGCCTTTTCTAAAGTTCCTCTGTGCCAGTAGAGAGAAGCAAAACATCCTCCAGGTTTATGGTTCTTTCTTTCCCCTCCCTTCTTTCTCTTCTCTATGACTAGTAGGCAGTGAGGTGAAGCTGCTTTGCCAGTCTGTGACCCTTCCTCTCATCATCTGTATCCATCTTCTACCAACCTTCCTATATCTAGGTACCTCCTCATCACTAGGTCGTTGTGTTCCTTCTCATCGTAACTGGCTCTTTACTTTGGAATCAAGATTGGAATAGGCTGAGGATGGAGGGAGCTGGAGAATCATGTGTCTGAGTACCTTCAGTCCATATAGTGACTAGTAGATGGTTATGGGGCCTATGCTGGGCTGTGATGGGGGAGGCTGGCTTTAATCTTGATTTGCCAACACAATTTAGTTTGGAATTCATAGAAGGTCATAGGCTTTAGAGCTGGAAGGGAACATCAAGTTTGCCTCCTCCCCCATTTTATGGCTGAGGAAACTGAGGCCAGGTAGATAAAATTGTTTGCTCACCTACATAGTAAGAAATGAACCAGAACATGAACCCAGGTCTTCCAACTCCACATTCAGTGTTCTTTCATTTCCCTTCCACTCTTCTTGTTTTTAAATTTGTGAGGACTTGACCTTATCCTGGGAAAATATCAGAACATGAATAAGGTTTCAGTGGGCCTGGGAATGTCAAATAAATATCACAGAAGTGCCATTTATCCATTCACTCAGTTCATTCAACGAAATGCCTACTGTGTAGCAAGCACTGAGTGGAGCGTTTAGATGAGATACAATAGAGGTGTAGATGAGATACAGTCCCTGCCCTTGAGAGAAGTGTGTGCCATTCCCGATAACATTAACAGCAACATTCACTTTTTGCCTTTTCAAATCACCATCCTTTGTTTCTCTTCATGTTAGGTAAGCAGGGCCAATAGTTAATTACTGCTCCCATTATACAGATGGAGAAGCTAGAGCCCAGAGAGGTGAAGGGACTTAGGGTCACACATTGAATTAGTGGCAGTGGTGAGATTAGAACCCCAACCTCCTGGCTCAGTGTAACCTAACTTCAAGATAGATCCCATGAAGGTGATTGTAGCCTCACTGTAGCTTCTAGTGAGGAACTAATTTCAGTGCAGGATTAGCTTGCTAGAATTAGTTCTTCCTTCAGTGTTGAGGAATGCTGGGGAATGAGGGCCTTGAAAGACTGAAGATAATCTTTAATTTAATAAATACTATATCCGAGGCTTTGGAATGAATAGGAGTGATCTCTGGAACTATGTGGATGTTATCACATGAGCTTTATAAGATGACCCCAAGAGAAGCCTCAGGAAAGATGGCATGATTTAGAGTCAGAGAAAGCTGTTCTGCTGCTTATAACCTCTGGGGCCATCAGCACATTACTTCACCTCGATAAATAAAGAGGTTGGACCGGTTCTTAAGCTTTATTTATGTCATAGATGCCTTTGGCAGTCTAATAAAGCATAACGACTTCTCAGAATGTTTTTAAATGCACAAAATAATGTACATAATATTATAAAGGAAACCCACCATTTTGAAAGACGGTTACCAAATTTTTTTTTTAAAGGTAAGTCCACAAACCTGCAGGTTAAGAACCCCTGGGCCACATAATGTGTAAGGTCCCTTCAATTCTAACTCCGTGGTCCTATAAAAAAAAATCACTTATGATCATGAGGAAGTATTTTGGGAGGGCTACTGGGATAGGTAGGAGTTAAGAGACTTGGTTGTGAGGACTTAACTAATTTACTATATGACCTTTGACAAGATACTTTGGTTCTGAGCCTCAGTTTCCTCATCTGTCAAGTGAAGATATTAATACCTGCCTCACATGGTTAATGTGAAGACAGAGAGGAAAAATAGATGGGAGAGCACTTAGAATAATAAAAAGTAGTAGTATTACATATGCTGGTCATTGTTGTGGAAGGCATGTTTTCTGTGATCACTCAAGGCATTTTGAGGAAACAGCCCATTAGCTTCATGCTTTCTTATCCTAAATCAATGAAATATTGCCTTCCAAAAGCTATTCAAGTTTCAGCATTTAAACCTGGGCTTGTTGCATGTGTTCTCTGGGAGTTTTTCTTCATTTGGAGATAGAAAGCTGTGGATTCTGGGAGGGCTGTCACTTTAATGAGAGACGTTCTTTTGTCCCCAACATCATATACCAAGAGTACCAGAAGCATCATGGTTTAGTAGAAAGACCCTGGATTTTAGTTACAGGACCTGGATTTGAGGCCCAGTCAAGTCACTTAGAGCTGTGTGACCTTGGAAAAGTCATACCTTCTCTGGGCTTTGGTTTCCTCATCTTTAAAATGGAGACGTTGAACCAGATAACCTTTAAGGTCCCTTGTAGTTCATACATGTTATGACCTGTACTTACAGAAGCAATTTCAAAGCTGGAATTCCAGTGTATCTATGTAGACACATCCTGATTCCTTCACTAGAACTGATGATTTCCAAATCAACAGGATAAATTCTAGGGGAAAACCAAACATACACACATTTGGCCCTTTGGATGAAAAGTCACAAATCCTTTACCTGAGGGGTGTCTTGTGAAAGCAAAGCCTTATCTTGATTCAAAGGGTTAATAATTCTGTGTACCCCTTCCAGTAATCCTGTTTGTTCATAGACATATTTTGAAATCAGATTATGCTGAAGATGTCCATTTCAACACAGTCTAGTGTGTGCCTTTGGTTAACAAGTAGCTAACGATAAAGCTTCTTCAAATATAAAAGGTCAAAGGATTAACTAGTGTTATCATACACATGTAATATACATCATATACTCTAACAGAGAGAAAAAGACAGTTTATTCTTGCAAAATCTCCTAAATGTGTGGAAGGGTTCCTACCATGCGTGAGATAATCTTCTGTACATCCCTACATAACCGGGGGATGATTCTGTTGTTAACCATTGCTCATTTTCCTAAGAAGTTCTTATTGCCCAGTAGGTAATTGGGGCAAATCCAAGAACAAAGCAAAGCACAGTCATTGAGATGAGACCTCTTTGAAAATAGGGCTATCAGCTGTGATTTGCTCTTCTTAGTTAGTGGTCATGGTCATTCTTGTCACTGTTTTTAGATCCTGGAATAGGACCTGCTAAGCTTGTTATTGTGGGCATGTCATGAGGCTCTGAGGTCTAACTAGAGCCTCATCTTGTCTTCCTATATAGGGCACTGGGCCAGGCCCTGTATGAAATGTGTTACTGTCCAATGCCCCTGTGTGTTGTGAGCCCTGGGGTCTAAGGTAAATCCAAAGGTGGAACACTTTGGGCCAATGGCACTGTTTGAGGAGAGGGGAGGGAAGGAAGTCTAGGGATGAGGAGGGGAGGAAGTTCAAAAGCTTGAGCATTGGAAGGACAAGGAGGCCCCTGGAGTTGTCTGCTTAATTGCATGATTTGTCACCCTTGTTCTCAGAAATCAAAGAACTTGAAAACAACATTAGGAAGGCCTTGTCATTTGACAACCGAGGGGAGGAGCACCGGGCGGCGTCATCAACAGATGGGCAACTGGCCAGCCCTGGAGAGAATGGCGAGGTCCGGCAGAGCCAGACGAAGCGGATGGGCCTAGAAGAGTTCAACTTCATCAAGGTGTTAGGCAAAGGAAGCTTTGGCAAGGTGTGTGGTGTCAGTGATTCCTCTGGTTTTGCTTAAGCAGGTGTTCAACTTAGCTCAACAAACATTTGTGAAGGACTCACTGTATTCAAGGCATTATTGCCTCATTTACACTCTCTGATGCTGGGTTGCCTTGGGCTCAACTAGGTCCTGTGAATTTCCTTCCTGTTATAGTCAGCTGGGTAACCTTAGTCATGTCATTTAAACAACAATCTGCAAAATGAGGAAATTAATTCTTTCCTTCTCCTTACCCTTAAAGTTTTTTGTTTTTGTGTCTGTATTTTCTGTTCGTTTTAGTAATGGCCAAATAAGGTAAATGATATAAAAACATTTCGGAAAGTTAAAGTATACATAGACATATATATACACACATACACACACACATACGTACATATGTGTGTGTGTATGTGGGTGCATATAGTCCAGTCATCTCTCCTTTTCTTCCTTCTCCTGTATCTCCTCTTCCTTTCCTATGTACTATTCTTCCTTCCTTTGACCAGGGGTCAGTCTGAAGTCTTGCTTTTAATCCATTGCAGTCTTTGTAAATGTTCCCTGTGAACTTTATGATTGTCTCTTAAGTGGGTCTACCTGAACAAGCCCAGCC
The DNA here is from genome assembly GCF_900497805.2 of Vombatus ursinus. Lineage (NCBI taxonomy): Eukaryota > Metazoa > Chordata > Mammalia > Diprotodontia > Vombatidae > Vombatus > Vombatus ursinus. The sequence continues at coordinate 48,145,198 of NW_020954556.1, read as the reverse complement.
CGATGTTAGCCTCATTTTGTCCATATCAGAGAATATGTATCACTCCTCTTTTCCCCCTTTCTCCATGTGGGGCTCTGGCCTGAGTACTATATGAAGCATGTTACAAGGTGAGGTCTCTATCCTTTATGAGCTTGCGGTCTAAAGTAAATCTAAAAATAGACTAGTTTATAAGGGAGATGTAGTTTGTCATTCACTTTTAGCACTTGTTTCTGCATGTGGCAGGAATACTAATAACCCAAAGGTGTTAGAGTAAGGAGAGGCAGGCTTCCCATGTTTTGGGTAGATACTCTGTGGAGGATTAATGGAAAGACATGAGCAAGAATCCCATAGGCATGTAGAAGGATTATGATCTGCATCAGGGGATGGATTACTCACATGGATGAGATCATGGGTCAATCCAAAGCAATAAAGCAGTGTCCTCTGGCTTAGGCTTTCCCCGATCTTTTTATATTTTGCACCTCCCGAGTGTGTGAACGCAAGGATAGGTGATACAGATCCAATGTCCCACTTGCATAAGGCAATTTATGGTAATGTAGCAATCCTCACGATGGTCTTACATATAGATATAGATATAGATAATAATAATGCTCATTTTAGATGGGATAGATAGAAAACCTAAGAAAACAGATCAGGGTTTGGACTCCAACCCTTGACCCCTTCATAACCACAACCCCTAGGCCTGCTAGGATCATCGTGTATCTCTCTAAACCACGGATTGCACAGGGAGCTAATGGAGCTGACCATTCAGAAATCCAAAGAGTAGAGGCACTGAGGCTCTGGAGACAAGCAGACTAGCCCTGGCAGATCAAGGGGAGACAAGTTATGGCAAGTCCCGGACACTTGAAAGCCCTAGTATGTAGGTCAGCTGGCTTTCTTGACATATGGCCCTGTTCCATGTCTCTCCCACCGAACACCTCAAAGAGAACAAATGCACGCAATTGCTCCAGGATCCTTGGGGCTATTTTTCCAGGTCCCTTACCTCCCTCTATCTGACCTGAAATCTCAGGGGCAGGGTCAGGATGGGAGCCTTCACCTTACTAGATGGTAATTCCTGAAGTAGCTACATTCCTTAGACAGGCTAAAGAAGATCTGGACCGCAGTACTGGGACCAGGCTCAACTCCATTCAGTGCAAACTTTGCCAGCAATTGGACTTAATATTCCTCATTCTAAGCATGTGATACCAGCACTATGAGAGGAAAATTAGATCATTCAGAGTTTCTGTGTAGTAAAGATAGAATGTGTGTGTTAACCATATAAGTCCATCACCTATATTTTTAGGGGGAAAAAATGCACAGCTCAAGCTTAAGCCAGTTTTAAAGAATGTAGGTTATGTGTGGGTGATCACAGGTCTTTAGGCTGCCATCATGAATCCCCTAATTAGGTTTTTAAGTTGATGGATTCATTTGGATAATGCCCATGACATTTCATGATTCAAATGGGAATAAAAAGAACCTTTCCTTCCTGTTATATAAAAGCAGTATGTTATAGTGGGAAGAGAGTTAGACTTGGAGGCTTGTATTCAAATCCTGATGCTCACTAGCTGTTTGACCATAGGCAAATTACTTAACCTTTCTGAGCCTTTGTTTTCTCATCTGTCAAATGGAGAAAATAATCTTTGCATTACCAATCTTACAGGATTATTGTGAAGACAGTGCTTTGTAAACACTGTGGTGCTATATAAATGTGAATTAGATAAATAAAATTAATATGATTAGTTTTGCATATACAATAAAATTTTGTTATTTACAGAGAAATGGGTCTTTAAGTCACTTATCTTTGACTGATGTGGTTTTTTTCCCCCTGGGCGTCTAGATATAGGAATACTTAACCTAAATATTTTGCTTGGTTTCAGGTCATGCTAGCAGAGCTCAAGGGCAAAGACGAGGTGTATGCTGTGAAGGTCCTAAAGAAAGATGTCATCCTTCAGGATGATGACGTAGATTGCACCATGACAGAAAAGAGGATTCTAGCCCTAGCCCGGAAACATCCCTACCTGACACAACTCTACTGCTGCTTCCAGACTAAGGTAGGGTGGATCAGCAAGCTCTATGACCTTCTCCTTGGAGGAGGTGGGACACCAGAATGGTGAACTCCAGGTGGAAAAGCATTTGAAGTATCACTGTGTACTATGTCTACAAAGAATTTATTAGTATGGTGGGTTTCTTCCTTGGAAAGACTGGTGTAACGGAATTTTTCTTTGAAAACAGAGTTAATCTAATTAGCTGTGTGGGAATGAAAGGATCCTGGCAACGGCTAAACTCCCTTGTGGCAGAACCGGGCCATGCCATGTGGCCTAACTCCTGGTTTGATAGAAGGTACCCCGGGCTAAAATGAAGATGACCTAGGATCTAGTCCCAGCCCTGCTGCTGGCTTACTTTGTGACCCTAGAGAATTCCATGAGCCTCCTTAGGCCACAGTTTCTTCACTAGTCTAGCAAAGATTTCATTAAATCTGCCCGACCTATTTCCCCATATAATGAGAAACAGATCATAGAAGTGAAAACATTTTGTTAATTGTAATACTAATACATTGTAATTGAAGCATTATTCAGTGCCATAACATGTTGGAGGCAGGTACCAGAAGATGGCAGTAAAGAAGCAAAGATATTATGGACTGATCGGCTATATACGCTGTAATAGAAAATGCAGATTTCAAGCTATTAGAACTTTTTTTCTATTCAGCTCAAGGGTGAGATCAAGATTTGGTAAATGGTGGGAAAAGCACTAAATTGGGAGTTGAGACACTTGGGTTCTAGTTCCTCTTCTGCCACTAACTAGTGAAGTAGTTGTGTGAATTTGGCCAAATCCTTTAATCTCCCCAGGGCTCATTTTCTTTGTCTGCGAAAGAGTGGGGTGTATAATTCATATTGATTGAGGCTCCTCCTCCATATGTCTCTCGTGATAGGAATGGATAAACGGGGTATGGGGGAGATAGCTACAACCATGGCAGCACGGACTTTGTCTAACTCTGGTATGGCTGTGGTTCCCAGGAGACCCAATGTGTCACTCAAAATTTGTTTTGGATATAGAATTGTGTTGAATGCCTCTAGTTGTATTTATGAAAGCAAAGAAGCAAAACCAACATGGAGATTAAGGGACCTTCTTCTGTCCCTCTGTATATCATGCTTTCCCACCTGGTATTGACTTATGTGGTAGATTTTTACCAGTCCTTTCACAACCTCCCCTCACCTTTCCAAAGTTATGGGAAATCATCTTTCCACCACCCATTTCGTACCGCCACTAAACTACAGAGTACGGATGGACTTCACTTCATGTAACACACACACAGTCCTGAAAAGTTGCAAGTAATAACATTCTTGTAATGTGAATCATTTTTTGAAATTCACTAAGCTAGCTTAAAAGTATAAAGTAGATTAAAAGAACCCCATGATGAAAACTTTTATAAAGCAAATAATCACCATCTAATTAATCCCTTTTTGAGGAAATAGGAATTTTCTTATCATATCCATCAGTCAGCAATGGGATAGAAAGAACAGTAGATTTAGAGCCAGAGGGAGACAGAATGATATAGGAGAAAAGGCACAGGGTTTGAAAATCAGAAGACCTGGGTTCCAACTTCAGTTCTGTTTACTATCTGTTTGACCTTGGGCAAATCACATATTCACTCTAGGCGTCAATTTCCTCATTTGTGAATAGATGGGAATTGGATTTGACAGCTTCTAACTACCTTTTAGCTTTAAGTGTTGGGATTCGGTTTACTGAGTTCCTGCTTTTTGCCCAGCACTCTGAAATTCCAAGAGAAGAAAAAGACTAAGTCCTTTCCACTGAAGTCTAGGACAGAGGTGTCATGCAACACTCCTCAGTGTTTGGCCTTTGATGGGGGATCAGTAAAAAAAAAAAAAAGAGACTCAAGGGGGCTGAAAAAAAGTTCAACAGAAATGAGAAAGGGCCTGTATATAGTCTCAGACTAATTTCTATAGTGAGAAACCTTTTTATCCACGGGCCCCTTCAGGGAACCACAGGATCGCAAGAATGACAGCAAACAGGGACAGGAGTGGAACAGTAAGACTCTTCTGGGCCAGGCTGGGATATGTACGAACGTGAGCAAAGATCAGGGCAGTGGCAGAGAAGTTCCTGGATCAAGCCAAAGATTGGGTTCAAGCCAGGACCTGTGGGAACCAGAAGAAGCAGTGAAACACTGAGTCAGGATGAGGAATATACCTGAACTTTTCCTATCAGTGGTATTGTGAGTCATATGGACTGTGGAGGCCTAGTGGGAATGGTGTTGATGATAGGAGAGACTGACTACAGACCTAAGTGCTTACCTTTTGTGAGAGGGTTTTTAAATATCTCTGGGTTAGTACTTTAAGTCTGGAGAGATGCACAGGCCCACCATAGGGGATGGCCACTTGATCTTTCCTTGTGGGGCCTTTATTTAGGGTAGTATTCTAAGTTAGTTGAGTTGGATAGGGCCTTGGGGAAGTGAGAGAGAGAGAGAGAGAGAATTGTCTTCATTATTTATGGACTTAGGTACTAGTCTTTGCATTTATTAGTCATGTGAAATAAATCCTGTTCTATATTTGGTGTTTAGTTAGCCTGAGCTTTTGAATGGGAACTTAAGGTCCTCTTCTTATTCTTGTACAACCTTAAACATGAGCCAGAGTATGCTGTTCTCCCTTAGAGGGGCCAAACATGAGCCAGTTTTTGATGGAACCAAGAGCTACCTGGATATGGGCAAACATGAATTGAATTCTGATGTTCCACAGGAAAATTCCAGGTGGGGGCTTAAGCTGAAGAGGTTTTTTGGTCCTGGAGGTGGACCAGATTTATATTTCTTCCTCTGTTTGGAAAGTTTGTCTTTATCTCCATTTGTGTAAATCCTTCCCTTCCTCTAAGCTATAGTGCAGGTATGACCTCCAAAATTAAACCTTTCTTCCTTGAGAATCTAATCAGGAAATTTAGTATTCACTGACTAAGAATTATCTCTATAATTTAGGATTGTGCTAAGTACTTTACCCCCTTTTCAAACTTTATTGCAATATTTTGCCTGAACTTTCTCTTGGCCTTTATCCCTTTCTACCTTATAGCATATTTATTGCTATATAGAGAGTGTACACTAGATGGTAAGCTCCTTGAGGGCAGGGGCTGTGCTATTTGTTCATTTTTGTGTCTGTGAGTTTTTGAATTGAATGCCTGTTGTTCAGTCATTTCAATCAATCGTGTCTGACTCTTTGTGACCCCATTTGGGATTTTCTTGGCAAAGATGCTGGAGTGGGTTGCCATTTCCTTCTCCAGTTCATTTTACAGAGGAGGAAACTGAGGCAAACAGCATGTCGTGACTTGCCCAGGGTCACACATCTGGTGTCTGAGGTTGGATTTGAACTCAGGTCTTCCTGACTCCAGGCCTGGCAATCTATCCACTGCACCACCTAGCTGCCCTGACATTTACATTTATAAAAATGACATTTACAAGGTATTCACTTTTTAATTATTTGAAGAAATGCCATGAATTTGAGAAAAGGGGTTTTTTTGGTTGGTTTATTTTAAATGTTGCTTTATTCCAGAACTTAGTTCAGTACTAGGGTAGTAGAAAGAGCATTGGACCTAGGATCAAAAGGCCTGGGATCGAATCCTGGTTCTACGTAAGCACACTGCCTATGTGACAATCAGTATGTCATGTCAGTTCTCTGAACTGTTTACTTATTTGTGGGTATTAATAATGAAATTTGCCTTACTAAATGACCCTCATCAGATCATCAGGAAGGCGCATAAAAGTGGAGATTTTGTTATTCTCCTTATGAATATAAGTGAGGCAGATATTTAGTGAAAACTGAAAATAGACCAGTTTAGTAGTGAGTTATCCATTACTGAAGGTTTCAAGGTGAAGCTGGTTAACTCCTTCTTGCAGATATTGTAGGAGGATTAATTTGTGCCTCAGATCCTAGGCAAAATTGAACTAGATGACTTTTAACTCCAAGATTGTGTTACTTTCTGACTATAGAACCAAAGGTTCAGTAGTATAGTTCAGATAGTTAATAATGAAGAACTTCACATGGTACAGAATGAGACATATATTTTGAACGTGACCAGTATGGGAATGTGTTTTGCTTGATTATGCATATTTATTACAAGGTTTTGTTTTTGTTTTCTTTCGGGGGGGTGGAGGTTGGAGGGAGAGATGAGAGATTTTTATTAATTAAAAAAATAAATTTTAATTTAAAAAACTTTAAAAAATAGTAAAGGAGCTAAGAAAAAGGAGAGTCTTGGGGGCTGGGTGTGAAAGTTCAGTCAGGAAAGACTTCAGTGAGATGGTAGGCCTCCTACAAGGCTTAAAGAATGAATGTGAATTGTACAGACAAGGAAGATGGGGTGGGGAGACATTCTAAGATACATAGGGTGGGGGAGGGAGGAGAAGGAGAAGACTGTATTCTCCTAGCTACACCTCACTAGACTCGGACTCACATTTCCCCTGCCAAGTATGTACCTTTCCCACCATGAACTTGGTTTTGACTTGGATGCCGTCATCTCATTAAGGAAAGCAAACATTTGCTTTCAATCCTATTAAGATTTCTTTCACTCTTGTTTGTTTATCACACACAAGGCAATAATCATGTTAAATACAGATTTAATTATTTTGGAGGGATTATTTTTATTTAGAAATGTAGGAATAAGTGTCACCTAAGAAAACATTCCTCCCTCCCCATTGCATAAGTCTGAGTGCTGAGAAGAAGCTGTTGAGTATGTTTGGTGAGCCCAGCTCCCTGGCTAAGCTTCAAAGGGAGCAGGTGTAGAGCACTGTTCTGTGCTGCTCCAAGAGAGTCTTGAAGGTCAGTTATATAAGCGCATTGACATCGGCCTGGAGGACAGGTGTTATGTTTTGTCTCTGCAGGTCACCAAGTGATCATTAAAAAGGGAGATCCATTTGTGACAAAGACTAGTTAGGCTCCAGTCTCCTCTCAGCGTCTGGAACAGGAGGAACCAAATGAAATATCACGAGACGTACCCAATGATCACAGTAGCGATAAAAACCCAGCCAATGTGGGTTCCTGGGCTCTGCCAACATGTTGAGGACTAAGACCATAGAAGGAGATGTAGTTCCTGCCCTCCAGGAGCTTAAAATCTATCTTTGGGAAGAAAGAAATAACACATATGAATCAGAGACACTCTCTAATTGTGTCCAAATGAGCTAGTAAATTATCATTTGTTAAGTGTCTGCTAAATGCCAGGCTTTGTGCTGGCTGCTGGAGATAGAAAGAGAAAAAAGAAAGTCCCTCAAGAAGCTTATGTTCTCATGAGAGAGCCCAACATGTTCTATCCAGGCTAGAGCCTGGAACTGGGATGTCTGGTAGCAGGAACTCCCAAATGAGTAATCTCTTCAACTGATGCATGTCGGCACCTTCTTTGCAACTTGTGGTCTTAGAATTGCCTCAGTCACTGAAAAGTTAAGGGACATGGCCAGCGTCACATAGCCATAGATGTGTCAGAAGTGAGAACTGAACTCAAGTTTTCCTAGTTCCCAGGTCAGCGCGCTATCTTCCTTGTCATATTTATCTCATGTACCTATATAAATATGTGCAAAAGACAAATATAGAAACACACAGTGTTTTTGGGAAAGAAAGCCTAATGTATACCAAATGCATCACACCCATATGCACACACGTACACATGCATCAATGTTATATATACATACATATGTATGTATGTGTAAGAGCCATATAGATGTAGACACATATCTGTGTTTTTCTCTCACTAACACAACACAACACAACATAACATAACATAACATAATGTTGTTTGTATACAGAGCTCAGAGGGGCTCTATCTCTCTCCCTCTCCTGAGTTTGTATGTGTGTGTGTGTGTGTGTGTGTGTGTGTGTGTGAATATACATAACGTGTACATATCGATGATATGTGCATATAGATATGCATGCATATATGCATCGTATGGAGATATATACATGACTGTATGTATTCATACATACATGCAGTTTTGTATGTATATATGTATGTACTATGAAGATACACACATATATACACTACACTGTATGTGTATGTATATGTATATACACATACACTATATGTGTGTATGTACGTGTGAGGATATATGTGCGTGTACGTAGGTACATGACTGTGTATATACACACGTACACATATGCGAGGTGTTCATTTATGTAGGGGTATTCGTACCTCTACATCTATATCTATATTGCATCTACATCTAGATCCATAACTTTGGATCCCAGACGGGACCTGAGCTGCGCCTTGTCAGTTTTGGGTAGGCCTAAGGGATTGGAGGCAGCTGGAAACTCAAAAATTATCTCTCAACCTAATTTTCATCATTTATTTCAAGTTCTTTACCCACTGAGATTTCTAGGAAGCAAACCATAGCGGGAGATGGAATCCCCACCTCTGTGCAGTTTCCCAGGTCACTTCTCCCTAGAAGACTATAAGGAGGAAATAAGACGAGCAAAAAAAGGGAAGAGGAGTCAGAGAAGAGGGAGCTTCTCCCCAATAGAGCCATCAGAATAGCTGACAGAGAACTGTGATTAACAACTGGATGAAACTTTTAAAAATGTCCATAATCCTAGATTTGGAGTGAGAAGAAAACCTAGCGGTCATCTAGTCCGTTTCCTCGTCTCCGCCTCTTTTGACAGATGAGGAAACTGAGGCCCGGGGAGGTTACACGACTTGCCCCAGTGCCCCCAGACGTGTAAGTAGCAGAGCTGGTGTTCGGCCGCTCTGACTCCAGAAGGCCGCTCTTTCCTCTACACTTAGGTTTTCGCTTTTTTATGTTCTTCCTGTTTCAGAATTTTTGAGCACCCAGTGTGTACACCCGGGCTCAGGTCTTTGTGGGAAAGTAGGCATAATGATAAAAATAGATAGTGCAGAAGAGAAATGATGACTTCAGTAAGGAGTCAGTTGCTTGTCTCTTGGTTTCTTTTCCTTTATCTTCTTCCTGGGGGAAACAGATTATGGATATAGTGAGTTTGTTTTTGTTGTTATAGGAAATCCAATTCTCAGACTTATTTAGATTAATTCGCAGCTTGTGTCTTGGGACCGTCGCCTGGATACAGTCCCAACCAAATGGATCCCACAAAACTTGCCATAAATAAATATACGCATATTTTTTTTTTAATCTGTAATTGTAATGGGATTTTGTTCCTAAATTGTTGGGATTTTTTTTTTTTTTTTGGTGGGTGGGTGGGTGGGTGGGGCAATTCCCTGGTAGGGCTATACAATTTAGATTCAACAGTTCTGAGGACCCAGCAAGGAAATGGAGAATAAGTCCCCAGTGATTCTCCCTTGGAAAGCTTCCCTCACTGCCGGGGGGGAAACATCAAATGGAAAAATCCTTAAAAAGCAGCAAGAAGGATGTTTTCAAATGAGTGAAGTTTCAGTGATCTTCTCTGTGCTGTTCTGTGCTGTGCTGTAGGGGGAGGGTTGATGACAGTGGAAAAAATGTAGTTTCAATGAACTCTGGTGTTTGTTTTGACTGTTAGCTTTGAAGAACAGCAAATATGCTATCTATAAAAACACACACACACACAATCAATAAACTGTATGGATGGGCCCATTGCTTGATTTGGGGGAATTTTCATTTTAGTCTGTATTTAGATGTTTTTGTTTTGAGAGATGAATATTTTAGATTAAAGTCCAAAAATCACACATCAAAGTGCTACTTTGATACCTTATTGAGGCACGGACGGGGTCCTGCCTTCTCAAGTACGGTGCCAGGGAATCAATAGTTCTGCTGGTTTCTACTAATTTGGGACGGCATTGCAGATGGATGAGCTCAGTAACAACTCATCTATCTGTCTTCCAAGGACCAGCCTACCCAAGGTTGGTCACAAAGGGATGCATTTTTTTTTTAATCTACAGTGACCCACCCATGAAGACTGTCTACTAAGATGTAAAGTGGATGTGAGCTGTGTGGGTTAATAATGATGATGATAACAATAGCTAGCATTCATATAATACTTCAAGGTTTGCAAAGCATTTCACATAAGTCATCTCATTTGATCCTCACAACAACCCTGCAAAATAGTTGCCATTATTATTCTCATTTTACAGATGAGAAAACTGAGGCACAGAGGGGTTAAGTGATTCACACAGCTAATGAATGTCTGAGGCAAGATCTGAACTCAGTTCTTCATGACTCCTAGTCCAGCACTCTCTCCTCTGGGCTACCTAACTTCCCATGTCATAAGAGAGTGACAATCCCAATACAATTACAGTCTTCCTAAAAAATCAAAATATGCTGAGAATTCACTTAAGTTGGATTAAGGAAGGTTTCTTTGTCAATTCAATTCAGTGCAATGTGGCAGGCATCTATTAAGCACTGACTATGTACCAGGCACTGCATGCAATAGGAGCAAAAAAGTCTCTGCCCTCAAAGAGCTGCCATTCTGTTGAAAGGAAACAAGATTTATACGGATAAGTAAATACAAAATACATGGTGTATAAGTCTTACTGCACTTTTAAACTACCATATAGATGTGAAATAAATTCTAAGTAATTGCAGGAGGCAAGAGTGAAGCATTAATAACTGGGGAAATCACAAAAAGTCTTCTCGCAGGAGGTGGTATTTGAGCTAAGTCTCAAAGGGGGCCGATGATTTGAAGAAATGGAGGTAAGGAGGGAGAGTGTTCCATGTATGGAGGATTGTCAGTGCAGAAACATGGTTGTGGGAGATTGATTGTTATGTTTGAAGAGCTGTAAGTAGGCCAGTTTGGCTGGTGAATAGAGTTTGCAAAGGGAGAGTAATGCGAAATAAGTCTGGAAAGAGAATTTAGAGCCAGATGGTGAAAGACGTTAGATACCAAAAAGAAGTATTTCTGTTTTATATTTAAGGCAATTGGAAGTCACTGAAATTTCTTGAGCTTGACTGACATAGACCTATGCTTTAGGAACATTAATTTGGTAGTTGGGTGGAGGATGTCAATGAACATGAACTTGGACAGACTTCAGAAGATAGTGGAGGACAGAAGGGCCTGGCATGTGGTGTGGTCCATGGGATCATAAAGAATCGGGTACGACTGAACAATGACAACAGCAACAAAGGCACTGAGAAGGGGACAGAACTCTGTCTTCAAGGAATGTCTGATCTCGTTGGGGAGATAAAGTTTATATTTATGAGAAATCAATGAAAAAATGCAAGAAAATACATGAAAAATGTTTAGTGAGCAGTTCAGACAAGAAGTGATGTGTAGTCTTTAAGAATCAGGAGAGGTCAATATGGGCTGTGGTCATTAAGGAAGGCTCCATTGAAGATAGGACCTGAACTGAGCTTTGAAAGTTGGGTAGGAGATAGACAATCCTGGCAGAATCACTTAACCTTCTCAGCCTCAGTTTCCTCACCTATAAAATGAGGATGATAACCTACCTCACGTGGTTGTGTCAGCATCAGAAGAGATAACATGTAAGCACTTTGCAAATCTTAAAGTATTTTAGATGCTGTTGTTGTTATTATTATTATTTTTATTCTCCCACTCTCAATCTTATTCCTATAAGATTAGGTTATATATAACTGGAAAAACTTTTCTTCCCAGTTCCATCCATCACTGCTCCTAGGCAGATCTCACATTCTCTGTAGTCAACCAACTCTAGCTTTGAGAACATCTCCTGCCGTTCTTAAATATGCCCATAGACATAATGGAAGCTGCCTCCTAGTCAGAGTTTGAAACTCAGTTGTTTCTTCCATCCCTCCCCTCTTGTCCCCAGGGGGCCTCAGTGTCTAAAGTTCCTGACAGATTGTTGTTGTTCAGTCATTTCAGTTGTGTCTAACTTATCTTGACCCCATTTGAGGGTTTTCTTGGCAGAGATACTGGAATGGTTTGCCATTTCCTTCTCCAACTCATTTTGTTGATGAGGAAAGTAAGGCAAACAGAGTTAAATGACTTGCTCAGGGTCACGTAGCTAGTAAGTGTCCAAGGCCAGATTTGATCTCATAAGCATGAGTCTTCTTGATTCCAAGCGCAGTGCTCTATCCACTGCGTTACCAAACTGCCCATTCCTGACAAATAGGGCTTGCTTTTTGCCATGACCAGTGGCCGGAACTCTCTCCTACTTCTCCTTAGGATCACACAGCCTGTCTCAGACAGAGGTGTGAAGGTGGCAAGAGTCATGACTCAGGTTCTAGCATTCCAAAGTTGTAGCATCATGTGGTTTGCCTTTTTGTGAACAAAGCATCTCCTCCTGTTTAGTTTTCCCTTTTTTTGTGTAATGTAAACATTCCTTCATTTGGTAAATTATCTTACTGGCGTTGGTGTTTTGTAAGAAGTGGTTGAAGTTCTCTCTCGCATTATATATACAATTTTATATATTTGGATTCAGTGGCCACGTGTTTTATGGGGACAGATTCTTCTAATCAAATACAGTCAGAAGACCAGTGGAATAGGAGTTAGGGAGATCCATGTTGTAATTTTGACCCTCCTTGAGGAGAAATGAAAACTCCCATTCCAATGTGTCCATTGGGAGTCAAAAGTAGAACTCGTGTGTCTCCTTAACTCCCACTCCACTGGTCCATGGGAGTCAAAACTAGATCATGGGTCTCCTTTATTTTTAGGGTAATGTTTTGCTCATTCTTCTCATTGGCCCCCACCTCTTTTACCCACAAATCTTGGCATAGTATTAGCAGGCCATAGTGAATTCTACTCTATACTCATATCCAAATTTGTATATGTATGTTTTATCTCCCCTAGATAACATTCACTTTATGTAAAAGCTGCATGCCAAATTTCTATTGAATTTTTGTCCATCAAATGTTATTCCCCAAATCTATGTTAAGATGTCATTGGTTCTTTGCTTTTGTTCTTATGATTCCCTACTGACAAGGCCACATTGGAGGCCAGACAACAACATATGACAAGTCACTTTGGGACATTAGGAAAGAGATGATGTCCCTGCAGTAGCCAACAAGTGCCAAGGCTCTAGAACAGCCTGTGGGGCCAGTTTTTGTGCTATTTAGCTTTTTGGTGGTGCAAAATGGGAAGAAAACAAAGACAATTCCCGCAATGAGCAGAGAGCAGAAGGCAGCACAAAGAACTGCTTCTGGTCCACTGTTTGCTGAGAGGGAATGTTTTGAGGTTCAGGGGATTCTATATTAGTCAGTCACTCATTCAACAAATCTTTAGTGGGCAACTGCAAAGTACCTAGAACCGTATTAGGTGCTGTGGAATAGGAAAGATTTGACCTTGTCCTCCAGGAGTGTACTTTCTGATTGGGGAGGTAAGGACCACGTGAGTGATACCAACAAGAAGTACTCATGGAGTCATTCAAGAGAAAGAGATAAATCATTATGGGTGGCTGCGGTCAAGGAGAGCTGCATGGACAAAGATGGGACTTGAGTGGAATTCTGAAGGATAAATAGCGTTTTGATTAATAGATGGGAAGAAAAAATGTCATTTTTGAAAAGAAGACTAGCGTGAGCAGAGGTACAGGTGAGAATGAGGATGGCGTTTTCTTTTTTTTTGTTTTTTGGCATGGTTAAGTCAATGACCTTTTTGGCTGGGACAGAACTTGTCTCTTGGTCATAATGGATAAAGACTAATAAATACCTATCAATTCCTTTTGATCAGGGAGCCTATAACAAACCATAACAATAATAACTAGTTTTATATAGAGCTTTAAGGTTTACAAAGTGCTTTATGTATTGTCAGTTCCTCACAACTGTTCTGTGAGAAAGCCACGATTATCATTATGCCCATTTTATAGATGAGAGAACACACTAAGCGTTAGTAAAAGTTAGTGAGTATTAGTAACTGTTTGAGGTAAGATTCAAACTCAGGTCTTTATGACTCCAAGTCATCCTGTGTTTTATCCACCATGTCACCTACCTGCCCTAAGAACTGCCAGATGATAGTGCTATGTATGAATGATAACAAAATACCTGATTTGAAAGGAAATAAAATAGATCAGCCTAAGATTGTGGAGCCTAAGATTGTGGAGTAGGAGGGAGCTGTACAGTCTAGCTCCTGCTACAACTATGCCATAAAGACCTAGGAAATGCATGAGATCAAGTATCGATTGTGAATCCAAGGAAAAGTCACAGCGAGTTTATTTTTCCAGCCTAGTTACCTTTAGGGAGATAACAGAGATCTTCTAACCTGAGGATGAGCTTTAGCCAGCAAGGCACCAAGTGTGGAGACAGAACTGGGGCCTGAGGCTATATAGTAATGCAAGAAGAGGTCCTGGATCTAGCACAGTGGGGCCCAGTGATGTTCAGGGAGCAGGAATGTGTCCCAAACTAATAGCCCTGTCATTCATACTTGAGAGCTGGGTTACATATACAGTAGGGATTAAGGTGACCTGTGTTTAAGATTGACAGACCAGGGCAAGGAGTTGTCACAGCCTGAGGCTGTGTGCTAAGCAAGAAGGGAGAACAGAGGCAGGCAGCGTCTTTATGGTTGTGACCCCAGGAGCAAAGTAGGGTCTCAGATGTAGCCTCTAGCTCAGTGTGAATCTTGTAGGGGAATAACCAGAGCAGGGAGTTCAGACCAAGAAGGAACTTAAAGTTTAATCATTCTCAACCTGCAGTGACTTCCAGCTAGCTGAGGGTGATTAGGTCCAGAAGCAGTCTACTGGAGTTCCAACTAGGGACAAGCCCACAGTTGAACTGTTCAGATCTAAACCCCAGTCAGTAGTTTAAAAGATCAGGTCAGGAGAGGGGCACTCAGACTTTCCCATGGATCATATTGCTGTTGATACCTACCCTCACAGCTTTCAGATAATCACCCTTAGCCGCTCCTGAGATCCTTGAAGAACATAATACTCCATCCCTGGAGAAATCAGCAGAAGGACCCAAGAATTCAAACAGGATCAGTCAAGGCCCAGATATTCTCTCCGGCAGTATTCAGAGCCTGGTCCTGTAATGTGAAGTCTGAATTCAGGAAGTAAGTCTGGAAGAGTGGAGTAAACCAAAAAAAATTCCTAAAAACTAAAAAACAAAAAGAAATCCACCATAAAAAAGAACAAGAAAGATGAACATTAAAAAAAAAAAGAATTTATTGATGTCACAGTCATTTTGAATGTACACTAGGAGGGAATTTTGCCCTCCCACCCCAGCCCCCCACTCCTAATGGGTAAAAACCACTCCATCAATGCAGATCAACAGCTCATCTGTGATTTATAATCTTTTTTTTTTCCTTTTTGGTGAGGCAGTCGGGGTTAAGTGACTTACCCAGGGTCACACAGCTAGTAAGTGTCATGTGTCTGAGGCCAGATTTGAACTCAGGTCCTCCTGACTTCAAGGCTGGAGCTCTATCCACTACGCCACCTAGCTGCCCCTGTGATTTATAATCTTAAGAGAATTGCCTGGGTTGCTAATAAGTTAAGTAACTTGCTTCTGTTCACCTGTGTCAGTGATAGGACTTGAAACCATATTTTCCTTCCTCTAAGGCTTTCTACATACCAGGCCATATTGTCTCTTCTTATGCATTGTGCCTTATTTCCCTCTTACTGAAGAATTATTTGGGGGTGCTAAGGTCTTCTTGCTTGTGAAGCAAAGGATACTGAACTCTTTTAGTTATCCCAGAAATTGTTGGTTGCATACAGGTGGATAGCATAAGAGAGATATCTAATATCTTTGAGGAGTGTGTGAAGTAACACCCCCAATGCAAAGGGTCATTATTTGTGCACAGTTCAGTGGATGCTTAGTGGTGCAGATGAAAAATAAAAATAAAGTTAAGTCTTGAAACATGAAGCCAAGCTCTCTAACCCTTTCAGCAAAGGCACCAAACAAAGCCCGTTTTCCTCCCCAGCTGTTAGTCATTGGAACCCTAAGCCTTTTATTGGATTTCAGAATGAAACTTTTTAGGATCCTCTGTTCTTGGGTGTTGAATTGAGTTTTGGTTCTGAACTCGGCTTGATGTAATGGGAAGAACATTGAATTTGGGATCACATACCCTGGGTCCAAGTTTCGCTTTGCTGCTTGCTGTAGATGTGCCCCAGACAAGGCATTTCGTCACTCTTAATCTCTGTTTCCCAGTCTGTAAATAGGAAATTGTACAAGAGCCTTGAAAATAAGCATAGAGATTTAAGATCTCTTCCAGCTCTAAATACAATATCCCTACCTCCTTAATGTTTTTATAAGACTGGCCTTGACAGACAAAGAAACATAGAATTTTGTGGAAGTGTCTATGCGGTCTGCTATAATGTTACAGCCTAAAACTAGTATCATCCTACATGAATGAGACTGCTCCCCATGGTCCTGCATTCTCTTGGCAATTGTGCTACTCCCTTTAATGTTTTGGCTTTGTAAGTTTTTGCCATAGATGGGGCTGTTTCAGCTGTTACTTTTAAGTTAGACTTTAATAATTTATATTTAATATTTTAAAATTAAATTTAATTAAAACTTAATAATTTATCGTAGCTGCATGTTATAGTGGAAAGAACACTGACCTAGCAACGAGAGAGTTGACTTCAAATCCCAGATTCATTGCAAAATTACTGTGTGATCTTGGCAATTCAGTTAACCTCTCTGAGCCTCAGTTTCAGCATTTGTTTCAAAAAAAAAAATAAACAAAAGAAAAAAAGGAGGTTGGGCCAGATGAATCCTAATCTCCCTTCTCTCTCTGAGATTCCACAATTTTATAAATCATTGAGAACTTTATGTGTAATTTCTTGACATCATGTCCTTTAGGACGGGGATCAATATTCAAACATAGGTTCTTTGATTCCAAATCCATAGGCCTACAGAGGCAGCTAGGTGGTTCAGTAGAATGTTGAATCAAGAGTCCGTAGAGACCTGGGTTCAGATCCTCTGATACTAGATGTGTGACCCATGGCAAGTCTCATCTCTCTGCCTTGTTTTTTTCATCTGCGTTCTCTGGACTGTGCCACATTTTGCAAAATGACCTTCCTATCCACTTCAAAACTTTCTCTCCTCTCAATCTTTGGCTCTTAGGCATGGAGCTGGGTGAAAGAATGGGATCCTTTTAAGTTAATTTACATTAAGATGTGAATGAATGATAATGACTTAAATTATTACACCCCCTCAGGCTACTTACTTTTTAAAAGGCATGCTCTTTTAAAATATTCTCAAGTATTCTAAGGGATAAAATCCAGTGATCTATTGGTAAAGCTACAGAAATGAAAATGCTACTTGACTGTCTTTAAAATGTCACCAGAGGCTTGACCTAACTTGTCATTTAGGTCTTTATTCATGCATAGTTGAGGAGTGGCCTCTTCCAATTCTGTGATTCTATGACTTGGGGGACAAGACCCAAATAGACCCCATTAATGGGCTTACATGAATCTGATGGGAGGTCTGTAGTACAGGTCCTACTCTTTAACATTTTTGTTTATGACTTGAACTCATGGATGGCACACTTTGCGAATTCATGGGTATTATACAGGCCGAAGGCACAGCTAATACTTTGGATGACAAGATTGAAAAAAATCTCAGCAGACTAAAATAATGGACTGAATCTAATTAGATGAAATTTAATAAAGATAACTGTAAAGTGCTACATTTCAGTTCAAAGAATCAAATTTACAAGTACAAGATTGGGAGGACTATCTAAACATCAGCTTGTATTGAAAATTTTCGGAAGTCAAGTCAACAAGCATTTATTTAGTACTCATTATGTGTCACTATACCCAAGTGCCAGGCGTAAAAATATAGATATAAGCAAAAAATGTCCCCGTCTTCAAGAGCTTATATTTTCATAGAGGAAGAAACAGATAAAAGGGGACTGAAAAGCAGGGAAAGAGAAGAAGAAATCTGTGTTGGAGCATGTAAAGTCTGAAGAATGAAGGTCTTAGTATCCTACACACTTAACATGAGTGTGATGTGGCAAGTGAAAAAGCTAATTGTCATTGGTCTGCCATGTGTGACCTAGTGTCCGTGATACAGACAGTACCAGTCCTACTGTCTTCTGCCCTTGTGAAAACACATCTCCAGTACAGGGTTTATTTCTAGATGCCACATTTTAGAGAGGACAGTGCGATATTGGGGTATGTTCAACTAATCTGGTGAGAAGACCAGTGGTCATGCCACATGAGAACTGGTCTAAAGAAGTGAAGGTGGTTAGCATGGGAGAGAGAAGAAGCTCCTTTAAGAGGAGGGAGTATTTCATTTTCACCGCTGTAGCCATAGAACACAGTACAATCCCTGGCATATAGTAGTTGCTTGACATATTGATTCCAGAATTTGAAGGTCTGTCATGTTTAAGAAGAATTAGACTGTGTTCCGCTTGCTCCGATGGTTGGTAATTGCAAAGAGGCAGATTTAGGCATGATGGAAGGAGAGACTACCTAACAATTATTTTATTGTTGTTGCTTTGAGAGGCAGTGGATTCTCAGTCACTAGAAGTGTTCTGATGAGTCCTGGATAGGACTCATGTTGACTCAGTTTTAAAATGGTATCTATGTTTTATTGTTTAAATATATTTTAAAATATTATTTTATTTTTATATCATTTTATTTATTTATGTTATTTATTTATTTGGTAGGTATTTCTTAATTACATTTTCTTCCAGCGCGACCACACTGAGGAGTGTTATAGCCACACATTTACCTCTCTTCCATACAACATATCACTTGACAATCGTTAGCCTTTGAGGCCTCTTCCAACTCTGAGATTCACTGGGCTCCAGGAAAACACAACTTGAATCTCCTGTGTTGTTTGACACAGAGGCCTGTGTTATGACAACTTTGCTACAGAGACGACAGAATGCAGAAGTGGGAACGTTGTTTTCTTACTGCAGGCGTTTTTTCTTAGGGCTCACTGTCTTCACCTGCCCTGGCAGGAGGCAGAAGGTACAAATTAACTTCAGTTACCAGGTCAATCGTACACTCATCTGGGACGAATCAGTGGCGTGTAATCCGTTTTATGAGGCACTCTTGTGTGCTAGTTGCCAGGCAGCTAAGCTCATTACCCGGCTGTGGCTCAGGGGCCTCACAGATTTTGCTGTAAGCCATTCTTTTCTTCTCTTTTCTTTCTTTCTTTTTTTTAATTATGCTTATTAATAGTGTAATGTATGAAGGAAACATCCAGATTTCTGAATATCTCACATTAATTTAAGTCTACATAAAGTAGAGCATCTATACTGACATACTGAAATTTACTTTCTGCTTAGCCATTTTTGTTATGTAAACAATTGTACGTTTATTTGCCGTTCTAAAAAGCCATTCTTTTCTCAGAGAAGGACTGGATGGAAGCCCTGGCTGGGTGGGCCCTTACCCTGCATGCCCATTTCTCCATAACCTTATTTGTGTCATGACCCCCTTTGGCAATTGGATGAAGCCTGTGGACCCTTTTGTAGAAAAATGTATTCACATAAAATCAAATACATGGGATTACAAATTACAAAGGAAATCAGTGATATTGAGATAGGCTTGGTAAAATGTGAAAAACAAAAGCCAATTCCCAAATCCCAGGTGAAGAACTCTTGCTCCAGGGGGACCCTTGCTATTCCTCAGGATTTGGGGATACAACAAAGGGGTGGGGGCAACCAGGGAATTAGACTTCATGTAAATTCTTACCTCCTGTCATTCCTGCTCCTATCTAGAAAATCCTTCCCCTCTCCTTTCTCTCTGTTGAAATTTTGTTCTTCTGTTCCAATCCTACCTGTTCCATGAAGCGTAGGCCCTGCTGAGGCCTGGAAGTGTATGGACTCCTCCAATACCTTCTGTCTGTGTAGGTCATTTGGCAGTTAGCAAACATAGCCTCTTCTTATTGTTATAAGCATTTTATATATATCAGCCTTGTCTCTCCAGCTGGGCCAGGGGTGGGGAACCTATGGCCAAACCCCCTTAATAAAAGGATTTGTTCTGTAAAACTTGAACTTAGTCAAAAGGCCACACCCAAGGACTTACAAGGCCACTTGTGGCCTAGAGGCCTCAGGTTCCCTCCCCCTGAGCTAGGCTAACCTCTATGAGGACAAGTAGAGGTCAGTTTGTATGTTTCTCATATGTACTCTGAAGGGTTGGGTGGTCAATCGATGCTAATATCCCCATTTTACAAATGAGGAAACAGAGGCAGGTAGGGTAAGTGACTTGGCCAGTGTCACAAAGCTAGTAGGAGTCTGAAGACTGATTTGAATTCAAGTCTTTCCAAATCCGGGTCCACCCTGTCCCACCCAGCTACCTAACGTGGAAAAGCAGTGAATATTTCTATGAACATAAGGTGCATTTTTACACATTGAGAGTGAGGCCTTTAATAGTATTTCTAGAGTGGGATAACTAAGTCCATAATATTTGCAAAATAAATAAAAAATGCTGGGGGGGAGTCAGTAACAACTGGAGGAATCAGAGAAGGCCTATTGGAAGAGAAGAAACTTGAACTAAGAATTGAATAATACTAATAATGATGATGATGATAATAATAATAATAATAATAATAGCTAACATTTATATAGCACCTACTATCTGCTGGGCACTGTGCTAAGTACTTTACAATTATTATGTCATTTCATCCTTATAACAATCAGGGAGGTAGGTGCTATTATTATCCCCATTTTATAGATGAGGAAATGAAGTAGAGGTTAAGTGACTTGTCCAGGGTCACACAGCTAATAAATTTCAGAGGCTGGTTTTGAACTCAGGTCTTCCTGACCTAGCCCCATCATTCTATCTACTGCATCATTACCTCAAGGATGAAGGGCACTTAAAGTTAAGGCAGGACAGAATGGTGGAAGGGCCCCTGAGAAAAGCTTGGTTGTGTCATATATCTCTCCCCTCCTCCATTATCCCAGCTCCTATTTGTCTCCTTATCTAAAGGTGGTTTCATATCAGCTCATTTATGAAGACAATCTGTTTTCTAGCTAAGAAGAAAAAGATGAAAAAACTTATGGGCAAAAAATGAAGATACATTCACAGTAGTAGAAACCTTTCTTAAGATTAATTTAAAATCAATAAAACTAGGCTTTTTTTTTTAAGAAGATGGAACATTATATAATACTCCCCAAGGTAACTTAAGTTTGGTCAAACTCAGTACAGGCTTGGGGCCTTTGGAGAAGTTTCAGAGATGTCACAAATATTATCTGAGGTGTTTAACAGATGGAACAAAGCTCAGAAAGAGTCTTTTGTGCTGGAGGGTCCCAATTCCAAAACATCAGTCAACAAGTATTTGTTAAACACTTACACTGCCAGGCAAGAATGAATACAGAAGTGAGACAGTCCCTGCCTTCATGGAGTTTACATTCTACTGTGAGGGATAGGGGAGCAGGAGTATAGTATGTTCACAGGTAAGTAAGTCCAAGATATAAAGTAAACAAAATAAATAAAAAGTGATTGGTAAGGGTGGTGGTGGTCATTAATAACTAGGAAATCAGAACAGAGGAATAAGAATTAAGAAATGAGTATGGCATTCAGGATACAGGGAGAGAGGCAGTGTCACTTTCCAAGAGAAGGGAAATCCACTATGAGACTTGAACAAACCATTGTTGTTCATCTTTTGTTCTCGAAGACCAGTGACTTCATGAGTGTGCTCTTTTGACTTGCGTGTGAACTGGATTTAAGTGAAGCAGAGCTGTGCAAAGCCAACAGCCTCACTCTCTCCTCCAGAGTCATCTAGTCCAGTGGCAAGGCCTAAATCAAGATGACTGGCGATGGCACACTGAGCCCATCTTTCTGAGAAAGAATGGAGGGTGGGTAATGTTGAGATAATCTAGAACATGGAATTGGGGGAGAGAAGGAGCTCACATTGGATGGCCACAAATTTTTTAATGAAGTAGGAAGTGAGATCCTCTGCTGAGTGGGTGGTTGGAGCATGCTGGGATAAGTGGTTTAAGAAGAGAAGACAAGGTTTGGGACCATAACGACAGAGAGATCAGGGAAGAAAAGAAATCATTGACATATGGCGAAGAGAGTCTAGTCAAGAATGGATGACGGATTTGTAGTGGACCCAGTCAGAACAGTCAAGTCAAGTCAACGAGGATTTTTTAAATGATCATTGTGTGTGACTCACTGTGCTGAGTGCTGAGGCTACTCAGAAAGGCAAAGTTTCTCTACAGTCCAATTGCATTGGTCTCTTTGCTGGTCCTCAAAGACTGCGTTTTCATTGGCTGTTCCCATGCCTGGAATGTTCTCCCTCCTCATCTCTGCCTCCTGGCTTCCCTGGCTTCCTGTAACTCTCAACTAAAATCTTTCCTTCTGCTCCTGATCCCCCTCAATGCTAGTGCTTTCCCACTGTTGATTATCTCCAATTTATCTCATCTCTCTCTTGTTTGTACCTAGTTACATGCATGTTGTCTCCCTCATTAGAATGTAAGCTCCTTGAGGCAGGGACTGTCTTTCACCTTTCTCTGTGTTGCTGGTTCTTAGAATGCTTGGCTCACTTGATGCTTGTTCAATTCAGTCATGTCTGACTCTTCATGACCTCGTTTGGGGTTTTCTTGGCAGAGATACTGGAGGATTTGCCATTTCCTTCTCCAGTGTTCATTTGAGAGATGAGAAGACTGAGGTAAACAGGGTGAAGTGACTTGCCCAGGGTCACATGGCTGGTAAGTGCCTAAGGCAGGATTGGAACTCAGGTCTTCTTGAATCCTGGCCCCATGCTGTATCTATTGTGCCACCTAGCTGCGCCAATATGATGCTCGTTTGACTTGACCTAATCTCGTCTTCTAAGGTATCTTTTAGCTCTCAAAAGTTCAAATTAAGGTGTGATTAGGCAGGTAGGCAGCACAGTGGATAGAGTGCTGGGCCTGGAGTCAGGAAGACTCATCTTCTTGAGTTCAAATATGAGCTTAGACACTTACTAACTGTGTGACCCTGGGCAAGCCACTTAGCCCTGTTTTCCTCTGTTTCCCCATCTATAAGATGAGCTGGAGGAGGAAATGGAAACCACTCTAGTATCTTTGCCAAAAAAAAAAAAAACCCAAATGGCTTCTGGAAGAGTTGGACACACCTGAAACGACTAAACAGCAACCCACAATGTATAATTAGCCCTATGCTAGGTACAGAGGCATGCCTGACCCCTGGGCATGACAGAATCTACTTCAGACAAGTAGCAGGAAAAGTGCCTTCATATAAGGCAGTTATAGACATTTTAGACAAATTGAATTGAGGTTATTGTGGTGGGAAAGACATTAGGGAGACAGAGCTTAGATCTTGGAAAACAAGACGCTGTAAGAAGTACCAGAGCCCCTAAGATGCCCCAAGGCTTATTTCGGTGGTGGTGAAGAGGGGGAGTGAGCAGGCCAGACCCTGGGAGTAGTGTCTGTGTGTAGTGGGATGGCAGGGTCAGACATGGGAGATGAACTATCATGGGTGAGGTGGCTTCCTTTTCTATTTTTTATTTTTAGTGAATAATTCTTGCTTACAGTGTGCTATACTCAATTATTTCTACGTGCTTGAAGGAGTACACATGCTGTTAGCTCCTTCTAAATTCCAGTACCTTGGATCTAAGCCCCAGGCTTATTTACAACTGTGAAGAGGTAGACATTTAAGGCATAGAGGGGAAAAAAAAATCCATGGAAAAGCTTACTCTCTGATATCAGGATTTTGAGTTCAAAAGGACCATAGAGATTTTTAGGCCAACCTCCTCATTTTTCAGATGAAGACATTCCCAGCAAGGTGAAGTGATTTGTCCATTGCCCCAAAGGTCTTAAAACTGGAACTTCCATAAGTTCGAGTGTTCTGACTCTCAGTCTTGCAGTGTTCTTTCCACTGGGGAGGCAAGAACGCAAAAAAATGAAACTGAGAGCAACCCAAGGAAGGTGGTGAGTAATTACCAGATTGAAAGGTGTAGCCAAGGAGTCAGTGCAGGTTGGAGTTGTTGGGGCAGGATCTGAAAACTAGAAAAACGAAATGTGTACTCCCTGTGGGAGCCTGGGAAAATGGTTTCAACTTCCCTGGGGCTCAGTGTCCTCACCTCTAAAATGAAGGGATGGCTTTCAGCTCTATCTCTTTCTGTCTATATTCATATCTATCTCGAAATATCTCTATATCTATAGAAATATCTAAATCTCTATCTCTCTTTATCTGTCTATATCTTTCTCTATCCATCTCTATCTTTAACTAAATATCTAAATCTCTGTTTCTATCTCTATATCTAAATATGTAAATCTGTAGCTATCTCTATATATCTGAATATCTATGTATCTGAATATCTCTATGTGTATATATATATATGAATATCTAAATCTTCTAGCTCTATGTCTATCTATATCTAAATATCAAAATCTCTATCCATAGCTCTATATCTACATCTAAATACCTAAATCTATATCTCTCTATTTCTATTTATCTCGATATCTATTTCTGTCTATATCTATCTATCTGTATTGCTCTCTAAATCTCTCATTTCTATCTATATCTAAATATCAAAATCTCTGTCTATCTATCTATCTATCTGTCTATCTATCATCTATCTATCTATCATCTATCTATTTCTGCATCTAAAACACCATGATTCTGGTATATAGGTTTCTTGAAACTGACTCAAGGTTTCTCTAAGATTCTTTTGGGTCATTAGGATTCCTTGGCCACATCTACTCTTCAGCAGCCAGGTGGTTAAGGCAAGGTCTGGCCAGCGAGCTTTGCTCCTGGGTGTCATGTCCTGAGATCTTTGTAAACTCACAAGGTTGGAACATGACAAATCCCTCAGGAGACAGATCTGTGTGCCCATAGCTGTTAAAGGTGCTGTCAGCCACCCGACTGGCCAAGTAGTGACCTATACTGTTTTCAACCGTATTAAAAAGTAGACAAAAATCTGCATGTTGCCATGGGGACTGAGTATTTTCAGCATCTGTAGGAGCTGGGTCAGTCAGGGAATTTTGGAGATAATGGAAACACATTGAGGCCTTCCAGATGCTTGAAGGAATAGACTGCCCCTTCCAACTCTTAAATTCTATGCTTCTACATAGCAGGATGGGTGGAGGTACCTCAGCTCTTTTATTTAATTATTAATTCTTAACATAAATGAGGCTGAAGCACCCACATACTCCTTTCTACCAAGTCATGAGTTGGACTGAATGGTCTCCAAAGGCTAGCAAGAGAAACAAAGATAAAAACATTGGGTTAGAATTCATAGATAGAAAAATAAAAATTAAAAAAAATAAGGGAAGGGACATGATGAAACCAAGTTGGATGAACCGAGGGGCAGAAAACTCAAATGGCAGTGCTGCCAAAGGAGAAACTGGACTGGATGACTCAGTGCAAGGTCAGCCCAAGGAGACAACATGGGGTTAGTGGGGGGTGGTCAGAAGAGCTTGAAAAATGGGACACAACTGGGAAGAAATGTAAAAGGCAATGAAAAAAGTTATTTAAGTATATCAGGCATGAGAGAGAAGAATTCCGTTCAGTCCGACAAGCATTTATTAAATGGCTGCTACGTGTCAATCAGTGCACTAGGTATACGTAATTGGAAAATAGTAACTGCCCTCAAGAAGCTTATGTTCTAATGGAGCAGTATGAGAGGAAGATGAGACAGCACATCCATGTGTACACAGAAAAGTAAATGCAAAGCGATTTTGTTTAGAGCCCATTGAGGAACTTGGGGGAAGATCAGCAGCAGTCTTATGTATAAGGTGACATTTGAGATAAGTCCAGTTGGGAATTAGGGATCAGGAGAACTAAGATTGGGTCCTAGCTCTGGTGTTTGCTAGCTGTGTGGCTCAGTGCTGAGCTGAGAAGACAGTATCTGGGAGGGAAAGAGATTAAAGTGGTAAAATCAGGGAGGAATGAACACAGACTCCTTTCAAGAAGCTCAGGGAAAGTGGAGGAATTGGTTTCATCACAGTGACACTATCTCTCATCTTGGAGGGAGTTTTTCAAAACCCAGGACAGGCTCCAAACAGCGTCTGTCTCCTAAAAGGAGAAAAGTGATGCCTTGAACAATAGAGGCTTGTCAAGTCAGCTTTGATACTTCAGAGATATACCAGGGCAAATCATCTGAGTGAAAAGACTTTTTAAGATAAATCATAGGCATTAAAGGCGGTACAGTGGAAACAACATTGGATTTGGAATCAAAAGGCCTGGGTTGAATGGTTACTAACTACCTGAATGTCCTTCTGTAAGGCACTTTCAGCCTCAGTTTCTCCATCTGTAAAAGAAAGGTTTGTCAATTAGGTCTTCTCCAGCTGTAGATTTTAAGTAGTCAGACCATTTCACACCCTCCTTAAACCCCAAGTTCTTTAAACTTAAGCAAAAAATTGGGCTTAGGGAAAAATGTCCAGACATTATTATTTTGCCCTCAAAGTCATGATTTTCCTATTGCCTTTGGCAATGTGGTCTGTGTCAGGGAAATGTCAGGAAATGAGGGGGCCTGGTCATGTGGTTGTTCTGAGCTGGGAGGGTAGAGCAAATGGCCCAAACCTCTATCCAGAGTCGGTCTGAGGGAAAGGAGTGACTGCTTTTCTGGGACTTTCATTCCTCAGAAATGCCCCCCAACTCTTACAGCTGTGCTGGCAGGCCACAGTGAGGCCCGCTCCCTGTAGCACCGTTCAGCTTTCAGGATGAAGTTTTCATCTGGGACCAGTCTTTCTTAGTTTCTTTTATCTGAGCCCTTTAATTTGTTTTCACCACGCCCATCTCCTTCACTCTGAATAGGGCCATCAACCTTCTCCACTTGAGGAGATTTTCACCAAGTTCTTGAACAATTACTGATGATCCCTGCTTTAAGAAAACCACTGGTGATTCAAGGGAAGCTAGCTAGATAGGGCACGGGGCTGGGAACGAGGAAAATTCATCTTCCAGAGTTCAAATCTAGCTTCTGACACTTCCTAGCTGTGTGACCTTGAGCAAGTCACTTTAACCCTGTTTGCCTCAGTTCCTCATCTGTAAAATGAGCCGGAGAAGGAAATGGCAAACCACTCCAGTGTCTTTGCCAAGAAAACCCCAAATAGGGTCATGAAGAGTCAGACATAACTGAAAAATGACTGAACAACAAAGTCACTTAACCCTGTATGCCTCAGTTTCCTCATCTGTAAAACGAGCTGGAGAAGGAATTGACAAAGCACTCCAGTGTTTTTGCCAAGAAAACCCCAGATAGGGTCATGAAGAGTCACACATGACTGAAAAATGACTGAACAACAACTAAATAATGATTTAAACAGTATTTATTGAGTGATTGTACATAAGGCATGCTTCTAGATACAAAGACCGTAAGCTCCCAAGTTTGAAGGAACCAGAGAGATTAGTCAAGTGGTGTCCTGAGTGCTGCTAGAACTGTATTAAAATATGATTGAGAAATATTTAACAAAATGAATAAAAATACAAGAAAAGAGAGAATGTTACTAGCTGGTTTTCAAAGCCAATGTGAGGCCCACAGGGATCCTCATATACTGATTAGTGGCCCCCATGTTTATGGTTTAGTGGTGTCAGACTCAAGTATTTCAGTCTAGTCCCTCTAGTCCAGGCAGTAATCTTACTACTGAGTAAGTGAGTAAGTAAGTAAGCTTACAATGAGAGCTCAGGTCCTCTGACTCTAAACCCAGGATCCTTCCTGACACTGCCACTAGTAGAACATGATTCCTGTCTCCAAAGAGCTTACGGTCCAAACCTTTCAAATGGATCTGTATTGTATATTACTCTGCAGAGGATTCTGTTATAGATGATGAGTTCCTCCATTCAATTGTGAGCTCCTTGAGGGCCTGAACTGTCTTTTGCTTTTCCTTGCATCCCCAGCACTTAACACGGTGCCTGGCATGGTGCTCAGTACGTGTTTATTGATTGACTTTCCATAGCAGGCCATTTCAGATCAATGATCTGATTGAAATCTTATTTGCTGAAGAAATTCTCTTTTACATTTAAAATTGAGATTTACATGTATGTTCTTTCAAGGCACCTTGAATGAGGCACTTAGTAGACATTTGTTCAAGTTTCTGTCCATCTTCCACAGTTCTTTTCTCCTGGAACATTTCTACTCATCTTCACAAACAAATTGTCCAAGAGTCTTTCACAGTGTGAATTTCTCTGACTTTAACAATTCATCAGTCAATCAATAATTCTGCCTCTGGCACTTATATATTTTGACTTCTGAGACACTCAATTTCCTCACCTTTGAAGAGGAAGAGCTAGGTGGCACGGTGAATGGAGGGCTGGTCCTGGAGTCAGGACAACTCAAGTTCAAATCCAGACTCAGATATTTGCTAGCTACGTGACCTTGGGCAAGTCACTTAACCCTTTTTGCCACAGTTTCCTCATCTGTCAAATGAGCTGGAGAAGAAAATGGCAAATCACTCCAGTAGCTTTGCCAAGAAAACCCCAGATGGGGTCACAAAATGTCTGATACGACTTAAGCAACTGAACGACAACAAAAACAAATGGTTTGTATTGGATATATCTGTGGCATCTCTATGTCCTAGGGTTGTTACAAGGCTCAAATGAGAAAAGATAGATACATAGATACGCAGATACATACATACATAGTGCTTTACAAACTTTAAAGTATTATATGAGGCAGCGTGTTGGAGTGGATAGAGAGTTGGCCCTGAAGCTAGGAAGATCTGGTTCCAGTCCCACTTCTGGTAATATTGACTATGTCACACCAGGCAAATCACTCAGTTACTAAGAGCTCCACACAACTCTCAGTGATTAGAAGGTCTTGACTTGCGTTGGCTGAGGGAGCTTCATCACTCCCAGAGTTCCCTGCACTACCAAAATCACAGGTCCAGTTCCCATTGTAAAGGACTATGTACATGCCCTTCATTATGACTGCTTTGCACCTTGCTCCAGTTGGCCCTATGGGGGAATATATGATGTGTTTTCTGTCCTTAGGTTTGCTTAGAGTCATCGTGAAGTAATAAGAAGATGGCAGCCAGAGATTACTCAAAGGATAAATTTAGGTTAATTCAACAATCATTTTTAAGCACTTACTACATGCCAGGCATTGAAGATGATGAATACCCCTTATCGTCAAAGAGCTTACATTCCATGGAAATATGTGGTACTGACTCTCAGTAATAGAAGTCCTAAGCCGGGAGAGGTCAGCGTGAACTAGAAGGGTCAAGGGAAATGATGGAAAGGCTAATTTGAGCTGGGCCAGTTGGGGTTTGGGCAGATAGGGGAAAGCGAAGGGGCATTTCTAGTACCAGTAAATGGTAGGAACTGGCAAGAAAGGGCACTCGTAAAAGTGACCACAAGAAGAGAACCTGATGGAGTACAGTGTATCTGCTCTCCTCAATGCCCTGGAAAATGACTCCCCCTCCCCTTTCACAACCACAGAGAGGAGGAGAGAGCAAGTCCAACAGGCAGAATGTGAGTCTAATCTGTTTATGTGTTACTAATTGTTCAAACAATGCTGAGAGACGCTTGTCTTATGACACAGGGCTTTGTGGACAGCCATTTTGTACCTCACTGCAACCCCTCAAAGTAAATAATTACATCACCCTATAAGGAAGCTGAGGGGGGTGGGGTGGAGGGAGGGGCAGGGAAGGAAACTATTAAGAAAAGATGCTTCTTCTCTAGGTTACTTTGTGAATGGAGCTAATGATGTTGGTTGGGGGGAGGTGTTGAAAATGCTTCTTATTGGTTGTTATTCAGTCATGTCCAACTCTGTATGACCCCATAGACTTTTGTCCATGGGGTTTACTTGGCAGACCTACTAGAATGGTTTGCCATTTCCTTCTCCAGTGTGTCCCCATTTTGCAGATGAGGATCTGAGGCTAATAAATGGTCATTAAGTGACTTGCCCAGGGTCACACAGCTAGCAAGTGCCTGAGGTCATATTTGAACTCAGATCTTTCTAACCCAGGCCCAGTGCTCTATCCACTGCACTACTTAGAGGCCCCTTCCTGACTATGCTCAGAGCTTGATCATCCCCCTTCCTGCATCTGGGTTAAAGCCAACCATTCACTGATAACAGTGCACCTCTCTCACCTCTTGTAATGCAAGATAAAGATGAGGCATTGTCCACAGAAATCACAGAAATGATGTGTTAAGAAGCCAAGTAGAAAATTCTTGAGTATTTGACAGGAAAAAAATAAAATCCAGGACAGTTTGACTCTCCTGCAGGGTAATTTAGTGAGTTTGTCGTGCACAGACATCATCACTACTTTTGGGCTTTGGTTCCTGGGGTCTGAGAACCTAGGCTACCACTTCACCTAGAGTGAATCAATCAACCTTTCAATAAGCATTTATTAAGTGCCTACTATATACCAGGCACAGTGCTAAATCCTGGGGATCCAAAAACCAGAAAGAAAGGAAAAGAAATAAAGAAATAGTTCCTGTCTGCAAAGAGCTTACATTCTATTAGGGGAAACAGCATGTACCTATGTGGTGCCCCAAAAGTCTTTAATAGATTAAAATGACACTAAGACTTTTGGGATACCCTATAAACGTGGAAACTTGAAATATATACAAAATAAGGTGAAATAAAAGAAATTAAAATGTCTCATACTGACGTAGGTTAAGATTTCATGTTTGATCTTTGCCTTTCTGCTAATTCTCCTTTTTGTACATGTTGCACCAAGATCATGGAACTGGAGAATTTTAGAGCTCGAAAGGATTTTCTAGTCCATGCAGTCCAACCCCCTCATTTTATAGGTGTGGAAACTTAGGTTCTCAAAAGTGAAATGAGCTGCCCCATGTGACTTACTGAGGGCTAGGATTCGAACCCAGGCCCCCGACTCCAAATCCAGTGGCTCCTTCTGGTAAAGGACAGCATCTGTGTGAGCATGCCAGTGGGCGGGTATGAACCGCCGGTGTTAAAGCAGTTTGACTTGTATTTTAACTTACTTTATAACCCCACGGGGACTTCCCTTGTTAAAAACTGAGAAAACCTTTGGGATTCTGAAATTACTTTCATCAGAGGTGGAGCTACACGTACAGTCCCTTTGGGAAGTCGTGCGTATGTGCCAGAAAGGGTAATTCTCTTGCCTTTTTTCCTTTCTGACACAGCAGCTATATTGTCTTGTGTCACCTTCTAATAATAGTTGGCATTTATAGAGTGCTGTAAGCCTTGTAAAGCCTTTGGCATATGGTAACCCATTTGATTTAAGGCACCTTCTTCTGCACCGTGTCATCTGCTTCTTGTCTCAGCCTCTGCTTTTCCCAGAGTCAGGGAGTATCTTTTCATTGGAGAATCGCAGTTGTCTGATTGTTATCCATGAATTCCATCTGTGTCTTCTCCTGTGGGGCATCCTCTTACAAAACGTTCCCCTGAAGATGATGTAGGCTCTTCCAAAGGCTTCCTTTGAATCATTCTTCCTAGGATGGCCTTGAGTAATTATGAGAAAAGTCCTTACAAGTAACTGGTTTGGTGTTGGTGTGAAATGGATGTATCTCTCATAAAAAGTACTTCAAGATACGAGGAAACTGATGAGGTTAAGTGACTTGCCCAAGGTAATTACTGAACCATACTATCTGACATTTATGTAGAACCTACTATGTGCCAAGCACTTCACAAGTGTCTCATTTAATCCTCCACAACAACCCTGGGAGGTAAATACTGTTATTATACCCATTTTACCATTGAGGAAACTGAGGCAAACAGAAGTATGCTGTATGTCATATCATTGCTGTAGGGAGGGCTTTCCATGAGCTCAGAAGAATTCTTATGAATTCTTGAGAATAGAGTGATTGAGAATTCTTCTGAGCTCATGGAGATCGCTCCCTACAGCAGTGGGCAGTAAGTATTCAGAAGCCCACTGAGTCAGTTGACTGGGTTCTGAACCTTCCAAAAATACCGGTGGCATGTCCTTCTGTTAGCCATTTTACCCCTCTCACAGTAATCCTGCAGCCACCATTATGATCCCTCTTTGACAGAAATAGGGACAGAAAAGTGATTTCCCTAAGACCACACAGTGAGTCATAGTAGCAGTAGTCAAATTGTATGTCTCCTACAGTCTTGTCAATACTCTTTCCACTCACCATTTCCCACTTGTGTTGAATTTAGAAGGGCTGATTCCAACACTTGGGTAGTTAGCTGCAGAGAACGAGCTCCTGTCTAAGTAAGCCACTGGTACCTTCCCATGGACCTGTCACAAAAAGGGGAGAGGGGCAGAAATTGCTCATGAGGCCCCCTTCATTGCCCAACTAATCTTCCCTCTATTCCATCCTTGGGTATTCTGTTTAGGTAAACTCCCTGTGATACTTTCTGAGTTTTCCTTTCATCCTAGCTGGCTTAGAGGCAGTCCTGGAAAGCTTGGAAATTTTTATTGGCTGGACAGGAAAGTGACCAGCCGGCTTTGGGGTGTGATTTTAGGAGACGGTCTGGCTGCACCCTGGGATCTGTGTAAAGCAGTGTAACTCTTAACAACCTCCAATCTGGAAACCTGATTGAAAAGGCTAAAACACATTAATTCTCAAAGTAATTTCCTAATTAATAATGATTTTAATTAATCATGAGCAAAAGTTCTCCCAAGGAGCATTCAATCTGGAGAGCAACAGTTTCTTATTTCCCAACCCTAGTAATTCACATTTGTGGCCTGCCAGTGTTTTCAGCTGTGAGAAGAGCCATCGTTGCCAAGAATTAATCATGTCCTGGAAACAGAGAAACATGGAAAATGAAGTAGCTCCCATTAAAGTGGCTTCTAAAGGTCACTGTTACATTTATAGAAGGAGGGGCATCCAGTTGGAGGAGAAAGACTCACTCTTGTCTGTAATCAGTTTGAAAAGGTACAGAAAAAGTGGATCGGGTCGTTTACCGTTGTTATAATTGAAAGAAACTGTCTTACTGCATTTACAAAGGTCAATCTTTCTTTAAGGATTAGAAGGGAGGAAAGATGAAAGAAACATTACTTGCTGAATAAAGCATATCCATTTTCAGTGACAACATCGATACCAAACCATCCTTTTTTTCAAAGGGAGGAAGGGCAACCATTGCTTCATGTTTCTCACTAGGGCTGATATGGGAGGGTTTTAAAGGAGAAAGATCTCTCTTATGTCATAAGTAAAGCAAGCCCCACATTCCACAGCCACCCCCAAAAGGTCTTGTTTCCCCTTTTATTGGGAATTCACTTCCTCCTGCTAAGAGAACCTCCAACTTCTGTGAGACAAGGTGAACCTTGCATGCCACCTCCTACATGAGATTTTTTTCTGATTCTCTTCCTCACCCCCACCTCCACTCCTCCAGTTATTAGGCCTCTTTCTCTTGACATCTCTATGAATTTATTTACTTGTACATCTGACATCCTCTGGTAGAATATAAACTTCTGGAGATTTTTTTTTCTCCCCTAGTACAGTGCCTTATTAGTACAAAATAATTTTTTGTTGATTTTATTTGAATTGAATCCTATCACTTAATGCGGTCACATATACCCAAAGAGAATCATGGAAACTTTGACCCAAGCAATCAACAATTTTATAGAGAACTCGTACTATGTTCTACAGGTTCTGGGGGTTGTAAAAGTAGAAGATAGGACCCTTGACCTCAAGGAGTTTTCAAGACCAGTGGGTCACAAACTAGTAATGAATAATATGAGTGAATTGGAGGTGGAATTATTGAGATGGTGAAGGGACTGGAGAAGGATGGCTGTGGAAAGAACTCGAGATGTTTCGGAAAAGAAGACTTAGCAAGGACCGTAATATCACTCTTCAGTGCTGTCCTGTGGAAGAAGAATTCAATTAACGTGGCTTGGCCCTAGAATAATTAGAAGCAGTGGGCAGGAGTTGTGGAATGGCAGATTTGAATTTGGTGGAAGGAAAAGCTTTCTCACAATTCAAACAGCCCGAGAGCCAAATGGACTTTCTTGAAGGTGGGGGTTCAGCTTCACTAGGCTGGATCTTATAGATGAACGTGCAAGGATGGGTTGGACCACCGGCCTCCAAGTCTCTTCCGTATCTGAGCTGCTCTGAAGTTCAAAGGAAGGAGATCAGAAAGGATTGAAGTCTAGTTTGGGACCCAAGGATGGGTACTTTTTAGGTAGTGTCTAGGAGGGATAAGGGCATTTGAACTGAGAGGAATGATGTGACTGAAGAAGGTAGAAATGGGAATGAGCATGGTCATTTCTACAAAAAAGGAAAGATGATGTTGTGCAAAGAGCTATAGTCAGAAGACAGACGAATTCTGAACTATATATTAGCTGTGTGACCTTGTATAGATAGTTTGCCCTCTCTGGGCCTCAGTTTCCTCAAATGTAAAAAAAAAATAGGTTGAACCAGATGACCTCTAAGGTCCCTTCCAGTTTGCTAAGGCCACTTTTTCCTCATTGATTCATCTTAGAGTCACCAACTCATAAAACATTGACCATTGCTCATTTGATAAATTTGGAGCTTAGAATTTAGCCAGAAAGTGACTTTAAGCCTTTGCAGGCTCCCATCAGTAGAAGTTAATTCACGTTTGCTTTAGAAGAGTCAAAATCCTTTCTGTGGCTTGACACAATTTCTTCTCAAATGAAATGCCTTCTTAGCCATCTCAAATTGAGAGACTGTAGAGTTGAAATACTGGGGCAGGAAAGGTTAGTTATCCAAGGCTTAGGCTATCCAGCAAGCGAGAAGAGAAGAGAAAGCATTTTAACCTAGTCTCTGATGGGTGTACGAGCAGCAGCATTTATGATGCATGTAAAGCTATTGGAGGGGCTTGGGAGCACGCTTTCTGTAAGAATGTTGCTTATTATCTGTTCACATTTTCCAATGTTTATCGAGTACTTTCTATATGCTTTGTGCTGTGGATAGTATGAAGACAGATAACGTGGTATGTGCATTCAGCCTCTGCCCCCTTGAGGTGCCCCTACTGTGGGGCCTGTTCTTTTAATTGATGAGTGCTTGGCCTCATCTCCTGAAAGCAGTCAGATGAGATGATTTCTGAGGTTCCTTTGCCAGCATCACAGGGGACCCCAACCACATTGAGTTCTCTCTCAGTTCAACTCACTTCAGACTGCTACACACCAGCAGCCTGTCTTCCCCATTTCCAGCTCCCCTTTATGTTTTGTCTTTCTCCTTGAGAATTTAAACTCCTATAAAGTAGAAACTCTCGTTTGTATTTATATACCCAGCACAGTGTTAGGCCAATAGTATGTGCTTAATAAATGCTCTATCTATCGATACATCTATCTGTCCTTCCTTCCATCTATCAGTCTGTCTGTCTGTCTATTCATTTATCCATCCATCCATCTACCCATCTATGTATCTATCTATGTTATCTATCTATATTAGTTGGGGGGAGGGGCAACAAGGAGTGACAAGATTAACACAGGTAGAACAGTGAGAAAGCAATATTGCCCAACATCTGAATATGTATGAAATTATGGTATAGCCATATACCATATGGCTTTAAATTATAGAAATTTGTATAGAAATTTAGGGAAGGAAGTAATTTATATAACCCAGAGTGGTTAGAGAAGGCTTCATAGAGGGACATACTTGCCTTTGAAGGATCAGCAGTGTAATGTACATAAGAAAAGGGGAAGATGCACAGGGAGTAAGGGGGCTATGTGAGCAAGAGTCAGATGTATGAATAAGGAAGATTAATAATAATAAAAATAATAATTCACATCAAGTTGGATGAAGAGTGGGCTAGGCAGTTGTGGAGAGCCTTGTAAGCTTTGCCGAGGAGTTTGAACCTGAAAAGGTAGCACAAAAAACTATTATAGGTTCTTTGTACAAAAGAATAACACAATGATTACATAGCTTTTTAAAGAGTTTATCCGGAAATTTTTCTTTGATTAAAGTGTCCTTCTCTCCATATACCTTTGAAATCCAGTAGAATGTAAGTTCCTTGAAGGTAGGGGCTGTTTTTCATTTTGTCTCTGTATCCCCAGTGTCTGCTATTAGGTCTTGCACATAATAAGTGCTTTTTTTTTTTTTTTTTTTTTTTGCTTTTTGGTGAGGCAATCAGGATTAAAGTGACTTGCCCAGGGTCACACAGCTAATAAATGTCAAGTATCTGAGGCCAAATTTGAACTCAGGTCCTCCTGGCTCCAAGGCCAGAGCTCCATCTACTGCGCCGCCTAGCTGCCCCAATAGGTGCTTTCTGAATGTTTGTTGGGTTGGCTTGAATTGAAATTGAAGTTTCATTAATCCTTGTCTCTCTTCACGCAAAGAATATCAGAATTGCCTGAGGTTTCCTGCAGAAATTCCCTCACATCCAGATATGCTCCATGTTGGGTTAGCCTTGGTGACATCTACCAGGAAATTATGGAGTTATGGAACTGCACTGAGTCGCAGGCTCAGCCCACATGTGAAGTGACTTAATGCTTCTGAGACCTGTTCTGACTGTCCCTCAAAGTGATCAGCAGAGTCTGTTTGCATAGCAAAACAATTAGAGTGAGCCAGGGCTCAGCAGACCTTGCTGCCGTGAAGGTAGGCCATGACTAATGGGTTTGACCTGAAATTATTGACTTGGATACTGTGTTGGAGCCACGGTTTCATCGGAGTGGCACTCCTCTACCAGAGTAACCCTTCCCCACCTTCACTTCCTTTGCAGTTCTTATTATTATCTTTCCATAAATCCTCTAGAGAGGACCCACCCAGTGAACTGGAGTCTGTCTTCAAATGGGGTACAGAATTAGGATTGTGAATGTTCTAATTTGAAGGGACTTTAGAGACCATCTAGTGTGACTGTCTCCACAAAAGGAAAAGTAACATGTCTGAAGTCACAGCAAA
Source organism: Vombatus ursinus (assembly GCF_900497805.2). Lineage (NCBI taxonomy): Eukaryota > Metazoa > Chordata > Mammalia > Diprotodontia > Vombatidae > Vombatus > Vombatus ursinus. Next base: position 48,108,808 of record NW_020954556.1, on the reverse strand, counting down.
GCCAGGAATCAAACCTGAGTCCTCTGATTCAAGACAAGTCAACAAGCATTTATTAAGCACCTAGTATATACTAGGCATGGTATTAAGTCCTGGACTTCACATGGAATGGTATGTCTGCTGGACCACCACTTTTTCATCTTCTTCTGATTCCTTTGTTATCTCCTTGATGCCAAGATAGCACAGACACTGTTTATCTTTTATTTTTCACTCACACAACATGACTGGATCACCTTCTTTTCTATGACGTCTAGCTATTAGCATCCATGGGCAGCCAAGTGGTCAGGTGGATAAGAATGCTAGACTTGAAGTCAGGAAAACCTGAGTTCACGTCTGGCTTGGCTACTTATTACCTGTTTGACTCTGGACAACTCAGAAGTGATACTCCTAGCCTCATTTTCCTCACCTATAATATAGAGGTAATAATGGTACCTACCTCAGAGGGTTGTTGTGAGGATCAAATGAGGTAACAGGTAAAGCGCTTTGGAGACGTTCAAGTGCCATATAAGTACTAGATATTACTATTATTGATGCTTTCCTTTATGTTACTTCTCTAGTGACTAACTACACAGTAACATGCCATAGTCTTGCTTAAAAATGATGATGATGAAGATAGCTAGCATTTATATAGTGCTTTAAGGTTTGTGAAATGTTTTATAAATATCATCTCATTTTATCTTGACAGCAATCTTTGGAGATATATACTATTTTCCCTACATTACAGATGAGGAAACTGAGGCCAGCAGGTTAAGTGACTTGCCCAGGGTAGCGCAGCTGATAAGTATTTGATTCCTATTTGAACTCAGGTCTTCCTAACTCCAGGTCCAGCACTCTCTCCACCTAGCTGCCATCATGCATCTTTGTAATACCCATTGGCTACTTGGGAATTTGATTCTTCTGAGATAGTAGTGCCCCAGAATTTGTAGCCATTGGTTCACCTATTGGTAGAGTTCCCAGACATGTTCTATTGCTCCACATAAGATTCCTTGCACTGAAGTTTTTCTGAGGGATTATCTCATCCGTTTTTCTGCCTTTGGGCTGGTTCATATTCAAAATATCCCAAATGTTTGGGGATTTCCTCTGATTTTTAAGGGTCTCCAGGGGTAGAGAAGTCATAGACCTCCTCATTCATTCATTGCAGGGTAGGGCTGTGTTTTCTGTACAGAGGACTAGAGTCTTTTCCTTCACAAGGTCCAGTGTATCTTCTCATAGACACTGATAAAGTATGTATCATCTAATATATTTGATTCACTAGACATATCAATATTATCATTCTTGCTGAGAAGATGGGTAAAAGCTCAGAAACTTCTTTCCAGTCCAAGAATATAGACCCTCACCAAAGTTTCCTCTTCTGTAAAATAAAGGATGAGGCAGGTAGGTGTCTTAGCGGATAGAGTTCTGAGCATGGAGTCAGGAAGACCTGAGTTCAAATCTAGCCTCAGATGCTTACTAGCTGTATGACCCTGGGCAAGTCACTAAACCTCTGTTTGCCTTAATGTCAGACCGCTCCAGCATCTCCCAAGAAAATTCCCACGAACAATATTGGTGTGCTGTGCTCCGTGGAGTCACAAAGAGTCAGACACGACTGAACAAGAACAAAATAAAAGGTTCAGCCCAGATAGTCTTCAAGGCCCTTCCAGTTCTAACTCTCTCAATCTCTTCTCTGACTCTCATTGTTCTAAGAAGTGAAGTCCTACTGTAGCTGTTAGAGTAGCACCTACAACCCCTTCATGGCTGGTGGCACTAAAGGACAATAGGACCACACACATACTTAATTCTAACTAGCTCTAACTATTGCTGTGGATTGATTTTTATTATTTTCCATTTCTTCTTTTTACTTCTCAGCCCTGCCAGCTAGGATATTTCTTCCTGAATTTATATATAATAAAAACGAAATGGACGATATGGTAGAATGCCTCACCCTTGGGTGGCAGGATGGGCAGTTTTTTCTCACCTCTGTTTTCCTACTGGTAGGGCTCTCTCCTGTCTCCATTCTTCAGTAAAAGAAATTAGCCATTGTGAGAAACAGTCCTGCTGTGAGTGAGAGTATACTTATTATTTATAGCAAAGATTTACTGAGTGCCTTTGACATGCAAGCAGGGATATGCAGGTTTAACAACCAGCTCTCCTGGGGAAAAAAGTGCACCCACAAAATGGTAGAGGCTGACTCCATCATATCCTGCAGTCTCTGGGGATACAAGGAGTCATAAGATAACGTTTCTGTTTTACATTCTAGATGAAGAGACAAAACACTGATAGTGAATCACAATAGAAGGCAGTGTATGCCAAGTGTCAACTGAATGATGTGGATGATAAGTGTTCTAGGAGTTCCAGAGATGATGACTAATGATTGGCTTCCTGGAAGAGGCCCTCCTTGAGTGAGGCCTTGAAGCAAGGAGAGAGGAGCATTGTAGGCAGTGAAAACATAGCTTTATTCTAGGATACAGTAAGCAAATTAGTGTGGAGCACATTTGTGCAGGGGAGTAGTAGGATGTATAAATTAGGGTCAGATTGTGGAGGACCCTGAATTGACTAAGTTAGAGCAATATGGAGAATCGGCTGGTAGGCTCCCTTTCCTATTTCCTATTTTATATCAGGTGAGAGACAAGATAACATTGTGACTAGAGAACTAGCTTCCCAGCTAGGAAGATCTGGGTTCAATTCAATTGCTTATTTAGCTGTTCTTATATCCTGCTAGTAAAGAGTGCCTCCTTCCAACCCTCACAGGACCTCAAACTATTTGCTCTCCAAACTCCAAGCCTACCACCTAGATACTAACCTTTAAGATCTATGGGACTCTTTCTTCTTCCTTTCTGACTCACTGGAATCCAAAGAGCCCGAGGGCCTCTTCTCATGAGAATTACAGCCCAGTTTCTGGACCTGAAACATATATGCCTAAGCTGAAGATAAGAGTTCAAAATCCTACGGCAGGTTTGTGAGACTTTTTCACCTTTTCCCATCAGTAATTATCCTCCTGTGAGAAAAGTGAGGAGGCATTATTACCACATGACAGACACAAAGAAATTACCAGGTAATGCAATTTAGCAGCAGTGTTGAGTTGTTACACAAAATACTCAAGTCTAGTTCAAATATGCCTCAGGCTAGTGCTTGCATTTCCAGGTTTGTAACACTATAGCTCTGTATTGTTTTACTTACCTTAAAAAGAGAAGGAGAAGAAAGAAAAGAGGGGAGGGGAAATTAAAAAAAAAAACATTATTCACTCCAGTTGTGATGTGTTTGAAGGAAACAACCACCATGTAACTCCCAAGCTATTCTCCTTGTATAGGCAGGACTTTGTTGTAATATTGTTCTCACCTAGGTCACTCAGCCCACTGAAACTTGTCTCAGTTTCAGTACGATTCGGGGGAAGGCCTTAGGGAGAGAAGGTGGAAACAAACTCAAGGCAGATATGACTGTCTTTGCAACTGCTACCAGAACAGATTGAGGGAGACAGTAGGTGGGGGTAGTGCCTCTTTGATCATCATACACCCCTCCCAGCCCACCCCAGTCCATTGTGGAAGAGGCTACCTGAAGAAACCAAAGGAAACTCAGCCTTATGGATTCTGTGTTGCAAATTTTCTCCCATCAACTTTCCAATGGCATTGTTCATTGAGGCTGTTTCCCAGATAGGAGAGAATGCTGGCAGAGCCAGATGGGGAATTTTCTGTGACTGATATTTGAATAAAGAAATCTAAACTATGAAAACAAAAAGTTTCCCTAGATCTTATCAGGGTACAATGAGGGGTTGTATAAAAACTGTTTGTCCCCACCACATGTTTGCTTACAAATGGGCAGGATATCTCCCAGGCTAAAAGTTCAAACTACTGTTAACTACTAGTCCATGTATGAACTTCAAGTGAACTGATTTCAGACGATGCTTAAAAGCGCTTTGGCCCACAAATGTGATGATGCTACTACCAGCCTCTCATATATTCTTCCAGTTCTGGCCACTGTCCTTGGTGGTGTGAATATATTGCAGCTGGCGATTGGCAGATGACAGGAGATTGAAGACATACCTCTCTGGTGCACATTCTCCATAGCTTTTCACCTTGTTTATTGCCTGTGCCCTGATTTCATTTTCTGGACCTGACTTCTTTTAGCTCTTTTCCCTCGAGGCCTGTGATAACGTGCTTCTTCCACTCATCTCAGCACACACATCGTCCTCCTTGGGAATTTAAATTTCTGGGTTTTTGAAAAAGCTTTATTTATCAAAAATCATTGTATCCCATAGTAGTGGTTCTACTCAATGTTGACATCTTCATTTTCACTAACTTCTAACTGCAATTTAGCATTTCCTTCAGTTATTTTAAAACATGATTCTGAGAAGGGGACTGTAGGTTTTACGGGACTACCAGAAAGGGCCATGACACAGTCAAGGCGAAGAACCCCTGACCTGCCCTTTTCTTCTGATATTGGGAATATATCAGTGACACACTCAGGGTGCATGCCCATTATCCCTCTTTCTCACCATGTGACCAGCCCCTCTTCTTTTTTGATCATATATTTCTTTGGGGATGAAATGGACATGTATAGATAGACTGTGATCTCCATCGTTGGAGGGAATACTTATGTCCGTGAGGTTGCAGTCCTTTAAGAGTATTTGGGGGAGAAAACTTACTGTCTGAGTTTCCATTCTCTAGAGTGCTGTTGAAAATGGTTTCACAGTTGGGCTAAAGAAATGAGCACTGCCTCCTCCACCCCCCCCCCAAAAAAAACCAAACCCACAAAATAACCCAAATTGGAGAGGACATTTTTCCTCCATATTTTCTTCTCACAATTTTTGTTGTTGTCTTCGTCATTGTTGCTGTTTATAGTTCCTGTGCTCCTAGATGTAATGGGAGCTCACTGAGAAAGAGTACCTCTGATTAGGGAACTTTTTCAACTTCTGGAAAACCTCATAGATTCATAGTATCTTAGAACTGGAAGGTACCATAGAGACCATCTATTCCAATCTCCTTATTGTACAAAATGTAGTGTACAGGAAATCAAGGGGCAGAGAGGTTTAAAGATGTCCCCAAGGTTGTGTAGACCATTAGGGACAGAAATGAGATTATAGATCTTCTGGTTCAAAGTTTAGTGTTGAATGAATGAATGAACAAAATATTTATTAAACACTTACTATGTGCAAAGCGAAGTGGTGGGCATACAAATAGGAAGAAGAGCGCCTCTTCTCAAGGACCTCAAATTCTAATGGGGGAGACAACACACATGGATGGTTTCAGCTGCAAACCAAATAGGAAGGTCCCTATGGTCCCTGGGGTGCAGTGGCCAATCAGATGGTAATACCTCTTCTTTGATGTCCTTTCCACTGATAAAATCATATCACTTTCTAATATTGAACCATTGGACATTGCCAAGGACTTTGAGACAAGAATTTTCCTTTCCAGGTCTTCAGTAGATATCACTGTAGCACCTGCTGGAGTGGTTACTGGCTGCATCCTCATAGGAGCTGTTTCCCAGGATGATGGCTGAAGGCATTGGACTGGAAGCATTTTGTATTCTCAAGGCTCTTGGGTTTTGGGTCTGCAGGAAGATGGTAGTCAATGGGGTGGTGATGGTTTGACTTGTGTTCTTTCCCTTATACAACATTGTCTTCTTACTAAACTTTACAGAGATAAGACAGATTTCCACTACCTAGTTGAAGCAGAGGCATGATGAAAATGTCTGCATACTTTCAGCCTTCCCCAAGTGAAAGAGAGTAAGAGAGGAAGGAAGGAAAGAAAGAAGGGATAAAGGAAAGAGGAAGACCCTTTAAAACTCAGCTTTTTATTGGGGCAACTTGTTATTAAAGCACTATGTAAGATTTAAATGATGCTTTTGGGGGGGGGCTTCCTCTGTTTCCCCACCCTACTTTCAACTTCTCTCACTTAATTCTGCCTGATGCAGCATTTCTGAAAACTTGGGAACTAGCTGTTGGCTCCTGGTATAATTGTATTGGCAAATCAGAGCTTCTGATTCCCAAGACAACATTCTGACGATAATATAAAATAAACCTGGGCGTATTTCAGATTTTTGTCCTTTCTCCATGATCCCCTCCTCTCTCTCTTGGCCATCTGGCTGTATTGCTAGCTCATGTCATGATGCCCTATGTTCATAAGGCACTTAAAAAGACAACACAATAATCTTCACTCCTCAGATCCAACTCAGATCTCTGGATAGAATCAGCCTTTGTCTCCCAGAGGACTGCTCTGGTTAGTATCTTCTTAAAGGTTTTTTTTTCTTTTTCTTTTTTTTTTTTCCTTTTGCCTTTTTTGTTGTTTATTCAAGAAATAGCTGAAGACTAGAATCTTCACATTCTGGCCTAGGCTAAGACATGGCTCAGTCAATCGTGCACAAGCCCCAGCCTGCTATTTTTCATCCCTACTCCTATAGCTTATGAAGAAGAAAGATGTTTCATACCACACTGTGGATTTATTCCTCTTTAAATTCTCTCTGACCGTGCTATGTTTAATCATAATCTTCTCAGATAGGGGAGAATGATCTCCTTACATTTCTCATGCCATTTTGTCTGGCTCTGTTAGACCATTGTTACATTCTACTTCGTATCATACTCACTTGTCGGCTCATAAGAATGAGGGCTGGAAAGGACTTTTGGAAAGACATAGATGATGCTTCCTCTCAAATCTGGCTCCTCTTGTTACAGACCAGGCAGCTGAAGCCTAGGAGGAGGAAGTGATTTAACCTAAATCACACAGTAAGTGATGAAGCCAAGGTTTGCACCCAGACCCTCTGACTTTAGTGCTGTGGGGTATAGGAAGTTTGGGGACATAACTTCACAATGAAGATCTATTTCTAACTTTTGCTGTAATTCACACAAAGAAATGTTTGCTGCTGAAAGAGAATTCAAGTCAGTTGACTAATGACAATATTAGATGCAACGCTGACTTTGGATGAGGCAACAGCTAAATTCCATATATGTCTGTCTGTCTGTCTCCCAGCCTATATAGATATAACTATTAGGAAAGCGGGAATGGGGAAGAGAAGGGAATCAGCATTTACAGAGTGCATACTATGTGCCAGGCACTGTGCTAAGTGCTTTACAAATATTATTTCATTTGATCCTCCCAACAACCCTTTGAGTTATATGCTGTTATTATCCCCATTTACAGTTGAGGAAGCTGAGGCAAACAGAGGTTACATGACTTGCCCAGGATCACAGAGTTAGTAAGTGTCTGAGGCCAGACATTTACAAATCTGACACAGGTCAAATTTGAACTCAGGTCTTCTTGCTTCCAGGTCCAACTGTACCATTCATTGTTCCACCTAATTGAAAGGGCAGTTAGGAAATTGTTTCCTGTTTATTTTTTTATTATTCAAAATAATAAGTCATTTATTTTAACTTTGATGTTTTGCCTTTATTAACTCCATTAATACCTATGAGTAAATGATAATGGGTGTTAATTTCGTAAGTAACTTTTAATTCTATTTATCTTGTATTTCACAATAGGAACCCAGCCTCAGATGCTTTCATTTACTAATACCTACAATCAAGACCAGGATCTTAAGCTAACAATTGCTTGTGCTTGACAACAGTGTGTTCATTTCCACTGAAGAGTTTTTTAAGAGTTGCAGGTTCATGGGTTTGCTAATTGTCTTTCCCTGTCATAAATGTTAGCTTGTGTCAGGTGTTTTTTTCCCAGCAGAAGATATTCACGTGCATTCCCTCCTTCTATCCCAACTCATGTCCCATACCATCCTTGGTTCTTAGAAAAGAAAGCAAAAAAAGCTTACATTGTAGAATGTTGTGGACTGCACACTTCTAAACCTCTCAGCCTCACGCTTTGTTCAGATCCCATCATTTTTGGCAAAGTACAAAGTCCAAAACTTGAAATTTAATAAGTTAATGATGGAGTTGAGAATAATGGTGTTTGAATACAAAACAAAACATACAACATAGAATGAAACTATATTCTTCAGAACTTATTTCCATGTTCCTCATGTTAAATTATAGATCATCTTACATTATTTTGATAAAATTTAAGTTCTCTCTCTCTCTCTCTCTCTCCCCTACACTTTTTCTCTTTTGTACACTCTTTCACAAACTCTCTCTTGCACTCTCATACATTCTTTTTCTTTTTTTTAGTTTTTTTAAATTTTGGACTTAAATACTAAAACTTAAGTGCACAATAAGAAAGGAAAAAGAAACATATAAACCTAAATAAAAAATTTAAAAAGCGTGTCATATGCACAGCAGAATGTATGAGAGGATTCAAAATATATAGCAATAAATTTCTATTTCAAGAAAGCCTATGTAATAAATACATCACACATTCTTGCTCTCTCTCACGTACTCTCTTGCTTTCATACACTCTCACAAACTCTGTCTCTTGCACTCTCTCTCTTTCTCTTTCTCTTTATATCTCAGACTTCCTCCCTCTTAGCCCCTTCTACCGTACCCTCCCCCCCCAACACTCTTTAGTAGTAATCTCCAGTGGTTCCCTCTTAGCTCTGGGAGCAAGGGTAACGTCCTCTGTTTGACATTTAAAGTTCTTCATAGCCTGGCTCCTTCATATCTACATTATCCTTTATTTTCTCCAAACACCTCATGCTCTAGCTAGACTCTTCCTCACAAGTGACACTCCAAATCCCATCTTCTTATCTTTGTGCTGGTTGTCCTCCATACCTGGAATATTCTCCCTCTTAATCAACCCCTCTTGGGTTTCTTGGCAACCTTCAAGACTCAGTTCAAATTCCAGATCCTTCAGAATTTTCCTCCCAGCTGCTATAGGGGTCCCCTCTGAGCTTGCCTTCCCTCTGATCTCTATATATCTTGTATGTACTTTACATTTTGCTTTCCCCATTAGAATGTGAGTTCCGAAGAGGGAGGAAGGCGAAGGGAAGAGATGAAGAGAGTACCCCTGAGGTTCCAAAAAATAATGTGCAGAGAACAGAAGGTGGGCCAAAAAGTCCAGAACAGACGAACAGAACAGCCTTGAAAGCTACATATTGAATTTTAATACATACTTTTAGAAAAGCAGGCTGTACGTGTGTATAGGCCCCTCCCATAATATGTATGAAAATGCTTATTTTATTTGGAGTTGTCAAGTTTAGAATAAAATATAAAAAAATAAAAATAAATAAATCCCCCTCCTCCCAACCAAAAAAAACAAAAAACTAAACAAACAACAAAGAATTTGAGTTCCTTGAGGGCAAACAATGAATTTTCCCTTCTTTGTATCCTTAGTGGTAAGGCTTAATAAAATGCTTTTTGACTGACTCACTGACTTAATTTTCCATTAAGCACAGTTCTTTCCTTTTTCACATACAAGAAGATTTGATGTCTTTGATTATTGAAATGCATTATTTCAGAAGGTTGAATTACATGTACTGTAAGTAATGCATCTTGGCATTTACTATTATACAACTTTCATTTTTTCTTAATTCTATTTTGCATGTTCTTAATCAAGGTCAGACAGTAGGTAACATCAGTACTAGCCAATTAAAGTGAACATTAACCAAACTGCCCTAATGTGAAATGATGATAATATCATTATTAATTATAATCTGTATTTATACTTATAGTTTATTATAATTAATAAATATCAGTAATAACTGACATTTATATAGCATACCAAGGTTTACAAAGTGCTTTTGTATGTTACCTAATTTGATGTTCACAGCAATCCTGAGAACAAATATTAGAACAAAGAAAAATTTGCTGTGCTATAACCATTGGATTAATAGTAGTAAATATTAGCATTCTTCGTAGAGAATAGGATGGGATGACCCAGGTGGGAGAGATCTCTCTTGACTGTCTCCCTTCTGGTTTCTTACCTACAGTGGCTGAGCCAACTGTCCCCAATTTCTCTGAGTTCTGGAACTGGTCTTTTCTTGTGACATTCACCTAATTTGGTTGGTGGAGTGCTCTTTCCCTAGTTTAAACACCCTATTGTATGACTTGGAAGAAACACTTTTCTCTTTAATTTTGTCAAGAAAGATTAGAATATTCCTCGAGGAATGGTCACCAAGGAATTAAGAAAACTCAACAAAAGCTCATGAAAGTGTAGAAATTGGAGGAAGTTAAAAATTAAGCTCATGTAAAGTTTGGCCTAGATATTCCCTCAGAAATATCTGTCCACATGTGAGATTGTCTGAGGTAGCTTACAGGGTTTATAGGATGCTCAACCTCTAATTTCTCGTTATTCCCCTTAGCTTTCTCTAGAAAATTTCAAACAAAAATTTCTTTTTTTCGATCATGAGTATTTCACCTTCCTCTTTTCTCCTGAGTCACCTCCCCTAGGCCTTTGTTGCTAACTGTTTGGTGGTAGATTGTTAGCCCCAATTGGAAAAAGAAGCCACTCTATTATACTCTGATATCCTTGTGTTATCATATCTATGTAATCCTTCAATAAATGAGGATTTATTTGTCAGAATTTCCTACCCCTCTCCCACACCCCCAATCACCTTACTCCAATAGAGGGGAAGCAAGGATCACTCTCCCACAATGGGTCATATCACTGCAAAAAAAAAGCCTAGTTTTAAAAAAAAATGTTTGTACATTTACTTTTCCTTGCTGGATTAGTAGTGGGCTTGACTTTAGGTAGAGTTTGGACTTCAGTAGGTCTTGGGCAGTTTAGCCTCTTGTGTTGAGTAAACCTGAGCACTTAAATTTTATCTACATCTAATGTTGTACCACAAATCTAGTCAGAAATTTAGTGGTGTTTCAACTAGGTGTTGTAATATATAGTGTTGGACTGGGAGTCAGGAAGACCAAGTTCAAATCCTGTCTTGGATGCCTAGTATCTATGTGACCCTGGACTTTTTTGTTGTCTCAGTTTCTTTATCTGTTTAATAACAGGGTATAGTAATAGGCTGTTGTGAGGATTGAATGAGATAATATATGTAAAATCTTTTGCAAACCTTAAAGAACAACATACATGCTAATTTAGATGATCATCATTATCTTCAGCATAATTATATTGGGTCTCCAAGCTATATTGGGGCCTATTTTCCAAACCTGCTATTTCATTATGTAGGAAATTCCTGGTGAGAAAATTCTTTGTACTAATGAGAGTTGTCAACTGTTCTGCTACTTATATCCAGTTTTAGAGAGTAGTTAGAGACACTGAAAAGTTAAATAATTTTCCCAAGATCACAAAGCAGTATATGTTAGAGGCTCAGATCAAACCAAATCTTCCTCTCTCCAAGAATGCCTGTATCCACTGTGGCTCCAGGTTGTCTAAAGAACCAGTGAATGTTGGAGCTGCAAGAAATCTTTGAGGTCACTTACGTAGAAACAAAGGCGGCTTATCATAACAAGGATTCCTGTGGTCTTCATATTGACTTAGAAAACCAGAAATTAACAATTATCTATGTTATATCATATTTTTTGTTTATTCTTGTCAAATATGTCCCAATTCCATTTTAATCTGGTCTGGGCAGCACTCAGGACTGTGGACCGAGGCAGTGGCCATCAGGCAGCCAGTTTGACACCATTGATTGAGTCCATTCCTCTCATTTGTCAGCTGAGGCCCAGAAAGGGGATATGACTTAGCTGAAATCACACAGCTAATGAATGGCAGTGCAGGGCCCAGTGCTCAGTTCTACTGATGATCAATCCATTGTAGAAAGGCTGCCTCCCATTCTTTTTAAAGCCTTTCTTTTTTTGTAGCAATACTCGTTCTTATCTTATATGCTTCTCATTTCAAAACTTCATTCTAAACTCAGAAAGCCTCGATGTATCAAATCCAATTTGTAACATCTTTGGAAATGGATTTTTTTGTGTAGATCTTCTGAAAAATAACTTCTCAAAGGCATTGTGTAAACCACAGAATTACTAATGCCCCTCGTGCCTAATTCTTGTTCAGTAAAAACAGTTTCAGGTCTGTACTTTTATTGACCCAAGCCTTCTTTCATCACTGTGTTGTGTCCTTAATCTGTTCTAGGATCTTTGCCATAATCTTATCACTCTAATTATAGCCCCTAAAAATGTGAAATATGTTATATAACTCTTTCAGAGCTTGTTTGGACTTCTTATAGGCATGCTTATATGGTGAAAAAAAATCTTTCAAGCCAGAGTGAAAGTCATTCATACTATAATTTTTCCATTTTATTTATAACACACACACACACACACACACACACACACACACACACCCATCACCCAATGAAAAGGAAAAAGCAACCAGTTGTGCTTAGTTACGAAAATTCTACTAAAAAGTACTCAGCCTCAAAGGATAGTTAGTGAAACATAGCCTTGTGTCATGATTCAGTGTAAAGTGTGGAGTAACTGGAATAATGGCTCTGGAGTAACCTGAGTTCAAATTCCACCTGTGACACTTAGCAACTGTGTGCCCTTTGGTAAGTTATTGACTTTCCATGGGCCTCAGTTTCCTCATCTGTAAAATGAGGGTGTTGTACTAGATGGCCTCTGAGATTACGTCTAGCTCTAAAATCTGCACTCCTATGTGTGAGTCCAATAATGACTGTCCCTTACAGCTTGAGGAAAAATAAATAGATAGTGGTTTCTTATATAGAGAGTTTGGAGGTGGAGAGGGAGAGGGGATGACTTAGACCATGTAAAGACATGCCAAAAATTGTAAGATGAAGAATCTGAATCCTGTATTTTTGTCAGTGTAGAATCTTTGCCTCTTCTTTGGGTCCCCATCAAGGAGCCAAGAAGCGTGGCTCCAGTTGAATTGACTCAGGTTTCTGGTCTCCACTCCTCAATTGAGTTTGCTTCTGTTGATGCCCTACATAGAAAAGGCATAATGGATCTTATATTTAGAGTTGGAACAGACCTTGGAGGTCACATAGTCTAGCCCCTTCATTTTGTAAAGAAAGAAGATGCTGAGACAGAGAGAAATGATGTGACTTGTCTTGAGATCACACAGGTAATAACTACATTGATTCAAAGTAAAATCCCAGCTCCTTTGATCGCAGATTGTACCCTCCTTTCATTGTACCGGGCCACATGTATGTGTGGCATGCCACGTCCATAGTGACATTTGTCTAAGCATTGTGCCTAGATCTTTATGATTTTTGAAACTTTGGTTTTGACAAAATCTTGATTAAAAAAAAACTTTCTCTAAGTTTAGCTACTTTGTTCTCTTTGCCACAATCCCAAAACAAATGTTGACTTATGATGAGAGAAGTTGGCTATGTTCATTTGTGATGGCTAGCTTGGTTGGTCATTATCTCCTACTAATGAGACCTAAGTAGTAAATTCAATCACTCTATAGGATAATGAAGTTTTTAACCAAGAAATGACCTATACTATAGTCGTGAGTACATGTCTAACCTTGGCCACCTACTATGCAAACACACTTCAATTCCTCAGTTCAGTGCCTGCCTACTCTATGACCAGAGGAAACAAAGCAGAAGACACCAAATCTTTGTCTTTAAGCAGCTTATGACTTTGAATCCACCATTCTACAACAACCTTACTGAGGAGACAAACCATACCTGTTGTAAACCATCAGAGAATGATATAAGATAGGAATGCTGCGTGAGTGAGGGCATGGAGCCTGGAATAGTGTTGGAGGGGAACAATGAGGACAGAAGAGAGTCAGATGATAGTGGGGACTAAGATTGGATGGATAGGGTCAGTCTGAGTTTTGGAAGGCTTTGGACTCTAGAAGGAGAATAGCCTTTGGTTATATGGCATGTCGCACATGCTCCTGGAGAAATACCTCAAAAAACAGCAACCACTTCACATCATCAATGGCATAAGTGTAGTGAGTTGTTGTTGTTGTTTTTTTTTTTTGATGGCACTTAAGGTTTTCAAAGTGTTTTACATTTCTCATGTGATCCTCATAACAGTTGTGCATGTTGACCTGTACATAGGAAATGTAGAAGTAGCACTGGATTTGGAGTCAGAAGACCTGTGTCTTTCTGAGCTTTATAAAATTTATAAGACCTATTCCATCTGTTCTCTGAGGCTCAGTTTCCTTGTATGTCAGATGAGGGGTTAGACTAGATTAGGGGTGGGGAACTATGGCCTTCTAGCTCCTGGAGTGCGGCCTTTTGACTGAGTCCAAGTTTTACAGAACAAATCCTTTTATGAAGGGGATTTGTTCTGTGAGGTTTGGACTCAGTCAAAGAGCCACACTTGAGGACCTAGAGGGCCACGTGTGGTCTTGAGGCTGCAGGTTCCCCACCACTGGACCAGATAATAATTACAGTACTTTGTAACCCTAAGTCTTTTATCTACTAACAATTATTAAATGGGGAAGAGAAAAATTTGTAGATGAAATTTCTCTATCACCTCCTCAGAAGAAAGTAGAGAAACTGTAAATTGCAGGATATCTGAAATACCTGATGCTTAAGATCTCTACCTTCTGAGCATGAGGGCATAAATATGGCCCCACAGTATGAAATTGGGATATTCATCATGAGAAGATATTTTTCCCTTTAGGAGAGAGAGGGCTTCAATTGTCTATTGAACATTTTTTACTAAATGTCCCAGAGACATCTCAAATTCATGTCTAAAAAGTAGAATTAATTATCTTTCCTCTCCCCCTGCTCCTTGCCCCATTCTTCCCTCTTCCTAACTTTTCTATTTCTATTTTGCCTACCACCATCCTTCTAGTCACCTGGGTTCATGACCTTGAAGTCATCCTTGACTCTTCCATCTTCCTCCCCTGCCAAATCAAATTAGTTGCCAAAACTTGTTATTTCTCCATCTGTAACATCTCTCATTTTTCCTTTTCTCTTCGCTCACACCACCACTGTTGCAGTTTGGGGTGCTGGGAACCCCAAAATGCAAGGACACAGGGGGTCTTCCTCTAAAGAATTCAACCACTCAAGTTTTCTTTCAAAGTATCAGGTTTATTTGTGATGCCAATAGATTCTAAGTGAATCTGAGCAATTTAATGGGGGTAAGATTGGTATTTATGTACAATAAAAGATAGTGAGAAGATCTGGATGGGATTAAGAAGTGGTAAATAGCCTGGGGTGGGCCAGGTGCAGATACTGAAAGGAGTTAAATGGTAGGACAGCCACAGTGAAAGAGCAGTTAAAAGGATTATTGAGTAGGTATGATGGGCCAGATACCTCAGGGAAAATGCCAGGGACTAGGCTGTGTGTGGGAAAGTTCAGGGGCTTTTAGGGTTCCAGGTTCCAAAGACATGGTCTTTTCCTTTTAGCGATTCAGGTCCCATAACCCCATCATCACAACCCAGTATAGGCCCTTATCCCCTCCTACCTGGACTATTGAGAAAGCCTCCTAATTGATGTCTGATTCTAGCCTCTGGCCTAGATATTCCTTAAAGCTTGGGCTTGACCAGGTTACTATACCCTGTTCAATAAATTCCAGTGGCTTCCTCTTACCTCTAGCCCAGGGACTCTTAGCCTCTTAACCAAATATAATAACTGCAATAATAGAGACAAGAACAAGATGTCATTGGATTGCAGAGGAGTGAAAGTGTGTGAACTTGGTTTTTGTTTTTTTTAGTTTTTAGACCCTTTTAATTGTTTCCCTTCTTTTATATTTAATTTTTAATTTAGGGAATAAAACAAGCATTTCCATAACAGTATAATAAAAAAAGATGATTGTGCATGAAAATGCATATCTATTATGTACAACTTGTGATTCCTTTTAAAAATATAAGAAAGTTAAAGTTATCATATAAATTTCTTTTTTTCCTTTTTTCCTTCCCTCCCCCACCCTAGAGACAGATTGTTTTTTTTTTAATTTTTAAAAACATTTTTATAGCTACTTTATTATAATTGGTTTCATTTGTAATCTGACATGTTTTATTCTATACATTTAAAAACATGATTATGAGAAGGGCTTCATTAGATTGCCTGGTCGTGACAAAATGCAAACTTCTCCATTTGCCATTTAAAACCCCTCATGCTCTGGCTTCAGACTACCTTTCCTTCTGTATTTCAAACTGTTGTCCTTCACGTACTCTACATTCCTCCAAACTGGCCTGCTCGCTGTTCTTCTGCAGCATTCCATCGCCTGTCTCCATGGCTTTTTGCTCTGACTGCCCCTTTGCCTGGAATTTATCTGCTTTTAGCCCCTTCCTCTTAGAATCTGTAGATTCCTTCCAAAGCTCAGCTCATTGCTACATAGTGCGTAAGACCTTTTCTGATTCTCTGTTTCCCAATCCTGACCAATGCTAGAGCCTCAGCCCCCCAAATAACTTTATATTTGCTTTGTGTATATCTTCATGTAGACATTTCATTTTCTCCCAATAGAATGTAAGCCTCTTGAGGGCAAAGATGGTTTTATTTTCATTTTGGTAATGCTAAAACCCTTAGCATAATGCCTGACCCAGAGTAAGCACTTAACAAGGACTTATTTAATTAGTGAACAAATATTTTCAACTCAATTTATTGGGACCTTGCATTACTGCCTATGCAATCGCCTTGAAGAACCTTCTTCCAGTCACTTTATCCTTTCTTCCTCATCTCCCACTATTTTGAACTTGGCCTGTTCATCCCAGCCTCTTTGATAGTTCCCAACATACTTACTCATTTCTCCGATTTTAACCTGGCAGTGAGAAAAAGAGAAAGTCAGGGAAGAAATCATTATGTGCAAGAGTAGAAATCAGCCCCTGGAGGGTGTGTTAGAGAAAAGTACAAGCAACAGGAAAGGAGGGCTCAAACATCATTTTTAGAGAGAAAGAGAGAACAAAGAAGAAGCTAAATCAGCAAGTTTATTTACTGATCATCACCCGTGGGCCTGAGCTACATTATGGGGAACAAATTCAATTCTAAGCATTGGGGAAATAAGTAAGAAAAAAGAATGACAATCCCTGCCCTCAAGGAGCTTACAATCTAATAGAGGAAAACCAAGAAAAGCAGAAGGTACAGTTGTTGTTGTCTAGTGGGAGTTATTTAGGCATGACATTTGGAAAAGCATACTTAAAGCACATGCAAGGAACAAGATTCCTTATATTCTGGTACATCATGAAATCAGAAAAACCTTTACAAGAATTCACTTCCTGCTCCTAATTCACCCTGTGACCGTAACCTTTCTGTGCCTTTTTTCTTTATCAGTAAAACAGAGGGTCAAATGAGATAATGGATATGAAAGAATGCCAAAAACAAAGTGGAAGAATTTCTCATTTATGCCCTTCCCTTACCCTGCCTACTGACTGGGATTGCTCAACTATGTTTGGAGACAATATGGGCTGAGATTGGCCCAGAGAACCAGCCCAGGGTCATGATCTCTGAATCCAAGACCTGCTGAGGAGTAGCAGTAATAGCAATATAGCAATATAATAGTAAAATAATAGCCATAGTAATAGTAATAATAAATAAATAAATAATAAAAATAGCAATAGTAATAGTAACAGTAAAATAATAATAGTAACGAACAGCAAAATAATAATAGTAATAGTAATGTAGTAATAGTAAAATAATAATAGTAAGATAATAACAATAGTAATAGTAACAGTAAAATAATAGTAACTAACAATAAAATAATAATAGTAATATAGTAATAGTAAAATAATAACAATAGTAATAGTAAAATAATAATAGTAACAGGAAAATAATAATAGTAATAATCATAACAATAGTAATAGTAATAGGGAAATAATAGTAACTAACAGGAAAACAATAATAGTAATAGTAAAATAATAATAGTAATAGTAAAATAACAATAGTAATAATGGTAAAATAATACTGGTAACTAGCAATAAAATAAGAATAGTAATAGTAATATAATAGTAAAATAATAATAATAGTAATTGTGAAATACTAAGTAATAATAATAGTAATAGTAATAATAGCATTTATATTGTGCTTTAAGATTTTCAAAGCACTATACATATATGTTCTCTCATTTAATCCTCAAAACTGCTCTGGCAGGTAGGTTCTATTATTATCCTAATATTTATTATCCCATTTCCTATTGAGAAAACAACTAGTAAGTGTGTGAGGTAGAATTTGAATTCAGGTCTTTCTGACTCCAAGTCCAGTGCACTTACTGGTCCACTGCACTAGTAATAAACCATTTATATAAAAGGTCCTCAAGGTTTCCAAACTATTTTCCTCACAACAACCCTGTGAGGTAGGTAGTAAAAATGTTATTATCTCTATATTATAGGTGAAGGAAATGATGCTCAGAGAGGTCCCCTGCTAATAAGTACCTCAAGGGTAAGATTCAAACGCAGGTCCTTGGACCCTCCATCTTGTTGCTTGTCCCACTATTCCCCATTGCCTCCAAGGAGCTCAGCACAGGGAAAAGGGCGATCCTAGCTATGTCGCGTTTGAACTTTCCTGTGCTGATGGCCACCTTTTTCCTGCCAAGGTTGATGAATGATGGATGGCAGTATCTCTGACCCGTTTTTTATGGTTGCCCTGAGACCTTGTTGGAAGGGTGAATCAGCAATTTTTATTCATAACTTAAATGAAGGCATAGGTAGATGACAGTAGGTTAAAAAGAATGAATGGATGAACTGGATGAATCAGGATATACCAAGATCTCCACAAACTAGAACAATATTTCTGAGCCTAATCAGATGAAATTTAAAAGGGATAAATGTTAATGCCTGCACCTGGGTTCGAAACCTCAGCTCCATAAACACAAGATGGGAGGAGTCATGACTTGACAGTGGTACAATCCATGACAAAAATTTGGAAGGGGGAGGGTGAGGTTAATTGACTACAGGCTTAACATGGCATGGTAGTCAAAAAAGCTAATATAGTTTTAGGCTCTATTGTTGTTGTTCAGCTGTTTTCAGTCATGTTTTACTCTTCGTGACCCCATTTAGGGTTTTCTTGGCAAAGATACTAGAGTGGTTTGCCATTTTCTTCTCCAGCTCATTTTACAGATGACAAAACTGAGGCAAAGAGGGTTAAGTGACTTACCCAGGGTCACACAACTAGTAAGTATCTGAGGCCAGATTTGAATTCAGGTCTTCCTCACTCTAGGCCAGGTGCTCTATCCACTGACCCCACCTAGCTGCCCAACTAATATTGTCTGGAGCAAAGGAGGTGATGATCCTGTTGTATTCTGCCCAGGTCAGACCACATCTGGAGAGCTGTTTTCAGTTCTGAGCACATCTTAGGAAACATATTGACCAATTGGATGGAGCCCATTTAGGGGAATACACTTAAAGGAAACTAGGATGCTCAGAGGTCTCAAAACCAGACTTTAGGATGAAGTTGTGAAATGATCCAACCACTTTGGAGAACAATTTGGAACTGTGCCCAAAGGGCTGTAAAAATGTGCATACCCTTTGATCCAGCAATAGCACTTCTAGGGCTATATCCCAAAGAGATCATAAAAATGGGAAAAGTACCCACATGTACAAAAATATTTATAGCAGCTCTTTTTGTGGTGGCAAAGAATTAGAAATTGAGGGGATGCCCACCAATTGGGGAATGGCTGAACAAGTTGTGGTATATGAATGTAATGGAATACTATTGTGCTATAAGAACTGATGAGCAGGCAGACTTCAGAAAAACCTGGAAAGACTTGTATGGACTGATGCTGAGTGAAGTGAGCAAGAACCAGGAGAATGTTGTACGTAGTAACAGCCACATTGTGCGATGACTAACTTTGATAGACTTAGCTCTTTTCAGCAATGCAGGGATCTAAGACATCTCCAACAGTCTCATAATGGAAAATGCTATCCACATCCAGAGAAGGAACTATGAAGTTTCAATGCAGATCGAAGCATACCATTTGCTCTTTTTTTTCTTGTTTTGTTTTGTTTCCTCTTTCTTGTGGTTCCTTCTATTGTTTATAATTCTTCCTTACAACATGACTAATGTAAAAATATGTTTAATAGGAATGTATGTGTATAGCCTATATCAGGTTGCACACTGTCTTGGGAAGGGAGATAGGGAGGGAGAGGGAGAAAAATATAAAACTCAAAAACTTATGGAAGTGATTATTGATAAATCAAAATAAATTAATTAGAAATTTAAAAAAAACACGCCTTAGGAGCCTTACTTGATTTATGTAGCCTGGAGAGCTGAACCCTGGATGAAGGAGGTCTGATTACTGTCTTCAAGACTTTCAAGGACTGTCATATGTAAGGGAGCTTAAATCTTTTGTTAGGCCTCGCAGGGACGAACTAGGAGCAGTGAGTTGAAGTTGCCTAGATCCTTAGTATATAAGTATATATTTTCCAAAAATTAGAGTTGTCCAGAAGTGGAGTGGGCTGTTTCAGAAGTAGTGGCTACTCAAATTCCATTGAATCACAGAGTCCAGCTCTTAATCTTCAGAAGTAGATTTTTTTTTTAAATAAATAGGGAATGGAGAAAAAAAAAGAGGAGTAATAAAGAAACATCATGGGGCAGATAGGAATCAGGAAGACTCATCTTCATGGCCTCAGACACTTACTAGATGTGTCATCCTGGGCAAGTCACTTAACCCTGTTTGCCTCAGTTTCTTCATTTGTAAAATAGCAAACCACTCCAATATCTTTGCCAGGAAAACCCCAAATGGCATCACAAAGAGTTGAACATGACTGAAACACCTGAAGAAGAACAACCAAGGAATCTCAAACCTATTAGAGACTGAAAAGAAAAGGGCAAGAAAATGACCAAGCATCGGGGTGAGGGGGGGAAATCTAATGATAAATAAGTACTGTAAATGAAAATAACTTGAGGAGAAGGCAGCGGAAGGTGGAAAAAAAACCAGAAGTTTCAAAAACAGCTCAAGAAATGAAGCTGAACATAAGTCACATCAGGCTTGATAATAAATAACTTGAAGGAAATGAGGGGGAGGATTTAGCATCGCCGGAGAAAGATATGGTATCAGTAAAGTGAGATTTGGCTAAAATAAGATAGGTATTGCCAGGAAAGTGGTTTCCCTGTGACAAAGGTCATTGAGTACAGGATCTTGAAGACACTCTACCCTTCCCCTTCTCTCCAGTGGATGCCTGCATATCCACGTCCCATAAAAACCCCCCAGAACCACCCCCACCCCATTCAGTATTGAAGGGCACCATGTACCAGGCACATGGATCCTTTAAGCCTCTGTTGACACAGAATGCCTAGAGATAGGGAAGCAGAAGAAGGGGACGGTATGTACCAGACTGATCTAAAGCCCTTTACACACACGTTTTGCAATCAATGGTGGGCCCAAGCCAGAGTCCAGTCCTTAGGGAGCCAAGCTGGTTTGTTCTCTCCCCTGTTAATCAAGCTGAAAATTTCTTAGGAAATTCCTCTGTTCGAGGGAAACATCTGGAGGTTCACACACCTGCTGCCTGTGCTAGATCAAGTCTAGAGAACCTACGGTGTAGGCTTTTCTCATTCAGCCACAAATTCCTTCCACTGCTGCTTCTAGTGTGAAGCTTTCCTCTCCTACATTGCTGAGAGGCAGGCCAAGTGTGTAACCCTGGATTCGGTGATCTTTCTTCTCTTGCCCTCTGATCTTGCTCCACATAGATACGTTACACGCCCCTGACTGAGCTTCTGTAAGAGAAGACACTGTTTTCTTCTTGGGCAGCCCCCACTCACAGTGCCAAGCCTACCATAGGCACGCATGAATACAATTTTTTTTTAACAGGACTCAGGGAGTTGCCTTTCCCATTTTGTTCAAGGCCCCTGGTCAGGGCTAAGGGTGAAAAAACCAAGGTGAGTTTAAAAATTGTCCATGTTTAGCAGATGAGAAAACCATTTCAGAAAGGTTTAGCCACTTCATTTCTGAGTCATCCAGATACAACTTCAGGTGATGTCATGGCCTCATCATGCACATCCCCAGTCCGTAAAGTCATGTCCTCTCAATTATATTTACTTTATGGCATTTGAAATTTCTGATGAGATCTTTGTGATCATTCACTTTATTACACCTAAGTAAACAATATTCCTTGGAATCCCTGAGCCATGAGAAAGCCATTTTATTTGCCAAGCCGTTCTGACATGCCTGCTGGGTGGTACACCTAGGCTCCAGTGCCCCACTCATTAAAAGGTGTCTAATTTCTGTAATCACCTCAGAGTTTAATGGGTTTAAACCACGTGGGTTGCAGTAGAAATAAAATATTATTTCTGGTCTTTTATTTCCCCTACACACACACACACACACACACACACACACACACACACACACACACACACACACCACACATAAACACACACACATCCCCCTCCCACTTGCAGTCTGGATAGATTTATAAGACATTAAGTGTGACCTTAAGAGTTGGAAAGAAAAAAAAGGTGTGGCAATGTTTAATTTTTCCCTCTTGCCTGGCCCTGGCTGGAATTCTCAGGTCAACAAAGGGCATGTTCAGGACAATAATAGCAAGCTAGCATTTATGTAGTATTTTAAGGCTTATGAAGCACTTTTCAAATATCTCATTTTATCCTCACAATAACCCTTAGAGGTAGGTGTTATTATTATCCCTGCTTTAGAGATGAGGAAACTGAGGCAGATAGAGGTTAAATGACTTGCCCCAAGAGTATCCAAGGCTGGATTTGAACTCAGATCTTCCTAACTTCCAAGTCCAGGACTATCCACTGTGCCACCAGGCTAGCCTACTCAGAAAGATAGTTCACCTCAAGGCTGGCGGGAGCATGACCCCTCCACAAATACTAGAGTCTCTTCAGGCTGAGTTTTGACATCCTTCTGCCTTTGAATTTTATATCCATTCTCTTGGTAGGATCCGTCTACATCCAACAGGCAGAAGGAGTGAGTGAATGAGTGAGCAAGAAAGCATGGGTCAAGCTGAAACATGAGGGAAGGATCTCTTTCCCTCAGTCAAAGTAAAATAGTCCTGCTGGGGGAATAAAAAGAGCCAGGTTGGATGGTGTTTGGCTGCTAGTTTTCCAATAGTTATAGAAGGAGTGAGTTAGGTCTAAAGAGGGCCAGTGGTTTTTGAAGACCTTCCTCAGTTACTGCACTTATGATTAATTTTTCTCCTCACTTTTCCTTTTATCTAGTGCTGGACAAGTACTGTAAGTTCTCAATGTTATAGGCAACTTTCTAAGCCTATAGATTGAAAAGAAGGTCCTGACCTGCCTTGGTAGAGGGAGTTTCTTCTTCTGGGAGTTCACAGGACTGTCTCTTCTTCTTCTTCTTCTTCTTCTTCTTCTTTTTCATCTTCTTCTTCTTCTTCTTCTTCTTCTTCTTCTTCTTCTTCTTCTTCTTCTTCTTCTTCTCCTTCTTCTTCTCCTTCTCCTCCTCCTTCTCCTTCTCCTTCTCCTTCTCCTCCTCCTCCTCCTCCTCCTCCTCCTCCTCCTCCTCCTCCTCCTTCTCCTTCTCCTTCTCCTTCTCCTCCTTCTTCTCCTTCTTCTCCTTCTTCTCCTTCTTCTCCTTCTCCTTCCTCTCCTTCTTCTTCTTCTTCTTCTCCTTCTTCTTCTTCTCCTCCTTCTTCTCCTTCTTCTCCTTCTTCTCCTTCTTCTCCTTCTTCTCCTTCTTCTCCTTCTTCTCCTTCTCCTTCTCCTTCCTCTCCTTCTTCTTCTTCTTCTTCTCCTTCTTCTTCTTCTTCTCCTTCTTCTCCTTCTTCTCCTTCTTCT